>NC_135239.1:131273644-131573644 GCF_051348905.1 Ranitomeya variabilis
TTCTAAAACTCAAAAACACAGATAGAGAAAATAAGTCATATAATTGGAAATACAATAAATTCATAACTGTCACACAGGATAATTCCAAATTAATAGAAAAAGCCATCTCCCATTACTTTGTTGAAAATTCTACACAAGATATTAATCCGGAAACATTATGGCAGGCTCACAAGTGTGTAATTAGGGGAATCTTGATTCAGCTTGGAGCTAAACAAAAAAAAATTAGAGAATCTAAACAGAAAGAATTGTCAGACAAAATAAAAGCTCTAGAGGCTGCCGCCCAAAATGATACAAGTTTCGATAGACATAAAGAGCTACACACCTGTAGGTTAGA
This sequence comes from Ranitomeya variabilis, assembly GCF_051348905.1. Lineage (NCBI taxonomy): Eukaryota > Metazoa > Chordata > Amphibia > Anura > Dendrobatidae > Ranitomeya > Ranitomeya variabilis. The sequence goes on from NC_135239.1 coordinate 131,273,979, forward strand.
GCTTAGGAACCTATTAATTGCCCAATATGAGAAAAAAGCCACTTTTCTTGGGGCTGGGTACTATACAGATAATAATAGGCCAACCAGATTGATGGCCAATAAATTTAAACCTATCAAGATGAAAAAAGTGGTAGATAGAATCTCTTTGGCTACGAGTGATGTCCTAAAACCAAAGGAAATTGCAGGAGCTTTCAGGGATTATTACTTTAATTTATACAATTTGAAAGATAGTAAAAATGTCTCACCTCCCTCCCAAGACCAAATTGATTCTTTTTTGGGGAAAATGAAACTTGGAAGCCTCACGTTAGATCAGAGGGAAATACTAGACATGCCCTTTAGCGAGAAAGAGGTCATAAACGTTATTAATGCCTTTAAACTCAATAAGGCGCCGGGCCCAGACGGTTTTACTAGTGAATATTACAAACAATTTAAGCAATTGCTTATTCCCCATCTAACCCAAACACTCAACTTTATTAGAGTGAATGGAACATGTAGCAGGGAGATGCTCAGAGCCACAATAGTGGTTATCCCCAAAGCTGACAAGGATGCAACCAAGGTTGAAAATTTTAGACCAATATCATTGCTAAATACTGATATCAAAGCATACGCCAAAATTATAGCAAATAGGTTACAACACTTTATCCCAGATATCATTCACCCTGACCAAGTGGGTTTTGTGAAACAGAGACAGACTTACGATAGCACTAGACGGGTATTAAATCTTCTTTCCCTCTGTAATCGCAGGCAGACTCCCAGCGTGTTCATCACTTTAGATGCAGAAAAGGCGTTTGATCGTCTAAGCTGGGAGTTTGCATTTGCGGTACTAAAAAAACTAAATTTTAGTCCAGGTTTAATTAAAAGCATCCAAACATTATATTCTGCTCCGTCAGCTGCTGTATTGGTCAATAATACGCTATCAGATCAGTTTCCAATTTCCAATGGAACCAGACAGGGGTGCCCACTTTCCCCTCTGATTTTTATCCTTAGTCTGGAACCATTAGCACAATACATCAGGAATTCTGAGGAAGTTAGAGGTATACGCTCAGATAACACTGATCACAAAATCGGACTATACGCAGACGACATTATCCTTACATTGTCGGATCCAGTTAATTCAATCAAACGTGTCTGGGAAATCATAAGTGATTTTGGTAAAGTGTCCTTTTATAAATTGAATTATTCAAAAACTATAGTGTTGTCTCTCTACCTGTCACTTCAGATGAAGCGACTTCTGCGCGGTTCCTATCCTTTCATCTGGGACCGCACTCAGACCCCGTATCTTGGCATTTTGTTGACTGACAATATAGATAAACTATATAGGATCAATGCCGAACATGTCCATAGTGAGGTGGAGAAAGTTATTAAAACCATCTCAAAATCCCCTTCCTCGTGGCTCGGGAAAGTCACCTTATATAAAATGTTTGTCCTTCCTAAAATCCTATATTTCTTTAGAAATGTCCCCCTATCACTTCCCAAATCTATTCTACAAAAATTAACAAATCAAATGAATAAATATATATGGTCTGGGGGGAAGACCAGAATAAAAAAACAAATTTTGATTCGCTCTAGGGAAAGTGGTGGAATAGCTTTACCTGACATAAATGCATATTACCATTCCATTATACTTGACCAAACTAAGTCATGGTTCAAAAATACTGATGGTCTGGAATGGCCAAAAATGGAATTGGCCTCCATGCCCAATCAGGAACCTCTTCTATATCTATATAATTTTTTCATAAAACAACAAAAGATCAAAGATGTCCATAATCCCATCATCAGGGCATCGGTTGAAAGCTGGCTATACTTTCAATCCCAAAAATCTAACAAACTTCCTTATTTTATTAAACCACTTCCCATCTCATTTTTACTTCCAATTAGACCCTCACTTAGATCCCGCTATGAGCTCTGGTCGAGACAGGGGATTAAATCCATTTATGACTTGGTGGAAGATAATCATTTTATTCCCTTTCATATACTAAAAAGCAAATTCAAAATTAATAGTAGTGAATTCATGGATTATTATTTTCTTAAAGAAGAATATAAAAAACAGATAGGCATACCCAAGAAAATATTTTTCAACCAAACTGCTATTAACTTCCTTACAAATCCACCTCCAAAAACCAAGAGCTGTTTGAGTGCCTTTTACAATATCTTAACTGACAAATATACTTTTAGCAGCTCGGGTCCTTTTGAAAAATGGGAACAAAGTTTAAATGTAAAAATTTCGCCACTTCAATGGTCACAGTCCTTTAAATTAGCGACGAAGGCCTCCAGATGCTCAAATACTCTTGAAACTCATTACAAATTGACCCAGAGATATTATTTGACCCCTAATAGACTGAAACATTTTGTTAAAGACCATGATGGAATGTGTTGGAGGAAATGTGGACAGTCAGCAAATCTATTACATACTTTCTGGTCCTGTCCCCTTCTTGTAAATTTTTGGTCTGAAGTTTTTGTGATTATTTCTTTTTTGATTAAAAAAACCATCTCTCCACGTCCTGATATAGCTCTACTACTCATTAATCTAAACCACCTCAAATCGGACAAATTTTTAACCAGTCATATTTTCATGTCTGCAAGTTATTTGATTGCCAAGGAGTGGAATAGTGTTCGTCCCCCTAATGTGAAACATTTAATATTGTTGATTGACAAACATTTTGTATACGAAAAAATTTACTATACAAGCCTTCTCTCTGAGGATCGCTTTCAGATCAGATGGGGTAAATGGCTACAGTTGAAGGAAAAACTTGATGTTTTCTTTTGCTAAATGAACATTTATACTTACTGTGGACATGTATCCATTACAGTTATCCAGATTGTTTGTACTGTTGTATATATTCTTTAGATACAGTCGAAAAGCTATTTGACGATTCTTCTTTTTCGAGATGTACAATTATACCTGTTGTAGACATTTTCATTACAGTCACTTAGACATTGTTTATGTCACTGTTTATTTTTTCTCCTGTTCATTTTTGTTATATACCCAATAAAAACTAATTTTGAAGAAAAATGTGAAATGTTTTCTGTTATCTCCTATACTAATAGAGACTGCTGCTCACTGCTTCACTTATGCTTGTAGGCCATTGGAAAGAGCTACACCCTACACTCTACACGCTACACGCTACACTCTACACCATACAGGCTACACTCTACACGCTACACCCTTCACTCTACACCCTACACCCTACACGCTACACGCTACATGCTACACTCTACACCCTACACTCTACACCCTACACGCTACACCCTACACGCTACACCCTACACCCTACTCCCTACACGCTACACTCTACACCCTACACGCTACACTCTACACCCTACACGCTACACCCTACACTACACGCTACATTCTACACGCTGCACGCTACACTCTACACCCTACACGCTACACCCTACACTCTACACCCTACACCCTACACGCTACACACTACACGTTACACTCTGCACCCTACACGCTACACCCTACATTGTACACCCTACACCCTACACGCTACATGCTACACTCTACACCCTACACGATACACCCTACACTCTACATGCTACACCCTACACTCTACACCCTACACCCTACACGCTACTCTACACCCTACACACTACACCCTACACGCTACACACTACACTCTACACCCTACACGCTACACGCTACACCCTACATGCTACACTCTACACCCTACACGCTACACCCTACACCCTACACCCTACACGATACACGCTACACACTACACGCTACACTCTACACGCTACACCCTACACCCTACACGCTACACTCTACACGCTACACTCTACACCCTACACGCTACACTCTACACGCTACACGCTACACTCTACACCCTACACGCTACACGCTACACTCTACACCCTACACCATACACGCTACACTCTACATGCTACACGCTACATGCTACACTCTACACCATACACGCTACACTTTACACCCTACACACTACACCCTACACCCTACACCCTACACACTACACTATACACCCTACACCCTACACTCTACACCCTACACGCTACACTCTACACCCTATACGCTACACCCTACACTCAACACCCTACACCCTACACCCTACACGCTACACGCTACACGATACACGCTACACTCTACACCCTACACACTACTCTACACCCTACACCCTACACGCTACACCCTACAATCTACACCCTACACCCTACACGCTACATGCTACACTCTACACCCTACACGCTACACCCTACACTCTACACCCTGCATGCTACACCCTACACCCTACACGCTACACGCTACACTCTACACCCTACACGCTACACACAACATCCTACACCCTACACTCTACAGGCTAGCGTGTAGCGTGTAGCGTGTAGCGTGAAGGGTGTAGGGTGTAGAGTGTAGGTACATTCTACACCCTACACGCTACACGCTACACTCTACACCCTACACGCTACACACTGCACCCTACACGCTACACCCTACACTCTACACGCTACATGCTACACGCTACACTCTAAACCCTACACGCTACACCCTACACTCTACACCCTACACCCTACACGCTACACGATACACTTTACACCCTACACGCTACACCCTACACGCTACACCCTACACCCTACACGCTACACGCTACACTCTACACCCTACACTCTACACGCTACATGCAACACACTACACCCTACACGTTACACTTTACACCCTACACCCTACACGCTACACTGTACACGCTACACCCTACACCCTACACCCTACACGCTACAAGCTACACACTACACACTACACGCTACACTCTACACGCTACATGCTACACCCTACACGCTACACTCTACACCCTACACGCTACACCCCACACTCTACACGCTACATGCTACACGCTACACTCTACACCCTACACGCTACACCCTACACCCTACACCCTACGCGCTACACGCTACACGATACACGCTACACTGTACACCCTACACGCTACACTACACTCTACACCCTACACCCTTCACCCTACACGCTACACGCTACACCATACACTCTACACCCTACACGCTACATGCTACACTCTACACCCTACACGCTACACCCTACACTCTACACCCTACACGCTACACCCTACACCCTACATGCTACACGCTACACTCTCCACCCTTCACGCTACACCCTACACTCTACACTCTACACGCTACATGCTACACGCTACACGCTACACTCTACACCCTACACGCTACACCATACACTCTACACCCTTCACGCTACACTCTACACCCTACACGCTACAACCTACACTCTACACCCTGCACCCTACACGCTACACTCTACACCCTATACGCTACACCCTACACTCTACACCCTACACCCTACACGCTACACTATACACGCTACACTCTACACCCTACATGCTACACGCTACACGCTACACCCTACACTCTACACCCTAAACGCTACACGCTACACTCTACACCCTACATTTCTACACTCTACACCCTACACGCTACACCCTACACCCTACACGCTGCACACTACACGCTACAATCTACACCCTACATGCTACACCCTACACTCTACACCCTATACCCTACACGCTACATGCTACACTCTACACCCTACACGCTACACCCTACACCCTACATGCTACACCCTACACTCTACACCCTACACCCTACACGCTACACTCTACACCCTACACGCTACACCCTACACGCTACACCCTACACCCTACACGCTACACGTTACACTCGACACCCTACACGCTACACGCTACATGCTAAACTCTACACCCTACACGCTACACTTTGCACCCTACACCCTACACGCTACACTCTACACGCTACACCCCACACCCTACACCCTACACGCTACATGCTACACACTACACGCTACACGCTACAATCTACACGCTACATGCTACACCCTACACGCTACACTCTACACCCTACACGCTACACCCTACACCCTACACCATACACGCTACACCCTACACTCAACACCCTACACCCTACGCCCTACGAGCTACACGCTACACGATACACGCTACACTGTACACCCTTCACGCTACACTACACTCTACACCCTACACCCTTCACCCTACACGCTACACGCTACACCATACACTCTACACGCTACACGCTACACCCTACACCCTACACCCTACATGCTACACCCTACATGCTACACGCTACACTCTCCACCCTTCACGCTACACCCTACACTCTACACCCTACACGCTACATGCTACACGCTACATGCTACACTCTACACCCTACACGCTACACCACACACTCTACACCCTACACCCTACATGCTACACGCTACACACTACACGCTACACGCTACACGCTACACTCTACACCCTACACGCTACACTCTACACCCTTCACGCTACACTCTACAACCTACACGCTACAACCTACACTCTACACCCTACACCCTACACGCTACACTCTATACCCTATACGCTACACCCTACACTCTACACCCTACACCCTACACGCTACACTATACACGCTACACTCTACACTCTACACGCTACACTCTACACCCTACACCCTACATGCTACACGCTACACGCTACACTCTACACTCTACACCCTACACCCTACACGCTACACGCTACACTCTACACCCTACATTCTACACTCTACACCCTACACGCTACAACCTACACCCTACATGCTGCACACTACACGCTACAATCTACACCCTACACGCTACACCATACACTCTACACCCTACACGCTACACTCTACACCCTATAAGCTACACCCTACAATCTACACCCTACACCCTACACCCTTCACGCTACAAGCTACACGACACATGCTACACTCTGCACCCTACACGCTACACCCTACACTCTACACCCTACACCCTACACCCTTCACGCTACACGCTACACGATACATGCTACACTCTACACCCTACACGCTACACCCTACACTCTACACCCTACATCCTACATGCTACATGCTACACGCTACACCCTACACCTTACACGCTACACGCTACACTCTACACCCTACACGATACACTCTACACCCTACACGCTACACCCTACACGCTACACGCTACACTCTACACCCTACACCCTACACGCTACACCCTACACACTACACCCTACACGCTACACTCTACACCCTACACGCTACACACTACACTCTACACCCTACACCCTACACGCTACAATCTACACCCTACACGCTACATCCTACACTCTACACCCTACACCCTACACGCTACACGCTACACGCTACACTCTACACCCTACACGCTACACGCTACACCCAACACCCTACACTGTGCACCCTACACGCTACACTCTACACTCTACACTCTACACCCTACACCCTACACGCTACACCCTACACGCTACACCCTACACGCTACACTCTACACCCTACATGCTACACTCTACACCCTACACACTACACTCTACACCCTACACCCTACACGCTACACTCTACACCCTACACGCTACATCCTACACTCTACACCCTACACCCTACACGCTACACTCTACACCCTACACGCTACACCCTACACTCTAGCGTGTAGCATGTGGCGTGTAGCGGGTATGGTGTAGGGTGTAGAGTGCAGGGTGTAGCATGTAGCGTGTAGCGTGTAGGGTGTAGAGTGCAGCGTGTAGGGTGTAGCGTGTAGAGTGTAGCATGTGGGGTGTAGGGTGTAGAGTGTAGGGTGTAGCGTGTAGCGTGTATTGTGTAGCGTGTAGAGTGTAGCATGTAGGGTGTAGGGTGTGGAGTGTAGGGTGTAGCGTGTAGGGTGTAGAGTGTAGCGTGTAGGGTGTAGGGTGTAGAGTGTAGTGTAGCGTGTAGGGTGTAGAGTGTAGCGTGTATCGTGTAGCGTGTAGCGTGTAGGGTGTAGGGTGTGGGGTGTTGAGTGTAGGGTGTAGCGTATAGGGTGTAGAGTGTAGCGTGTAGAGTGAAGGGTGTAGGGTGTAGAGTGTAGCGTGTAGCGTGTAAGGTGTAGGCTGTAGAGTGTAGGGTGTAGCGTGTAGGGTGTAGAGTGTAGCGTGTAGCGTGTAGGGTGTAGAATGTAGAGTGTAGGGTGAAGCGTGTAGCGTGTAGGGTGTAGAGTGTAGCGTGTATCATGTAGCGTGTAGCGTGTAGGGTGTAGAGTGTAGAGTGTAGGGTGTAGCGTATAGGGCATAGAGTGTAGCGTGTAGGGTGTAGGGTGTAGAGTGTAGGGTGTAGCGTGTAGGGTGTAGAGTGTAGCGTGTAGGGTGTAGGGTGTAGAGTGTAGCGTGTAGGGTGTAGAGTGTAGCGTGTAGCGTGTAGAGTGTAGAGTGTAGCATGTAGCATGTAGGGTGTAGGGTGTAGAGTGTTGGGTGTAGCGTGTAAGGTGTAGAGTGTAGCGCGTAGCGTGTAGCGTATAGCGTGTAGGGTGTAGAGTGTAGGGTGTAGCGTGTAGGGTGTAGAGTGTAGCGTGTAGCGTGTAGGGTGTAGAGTGTAGCGTGCAGCGTGTAGCGTGTAGGGTGTAGAGTGCAGCGTGTAGGGTGTAGCGTGTAGAGTGTAGCATGTGGGGTGTAGAGTGTAGAGTGTAGGGTGTAGCGTGTAGCGTGTATCGTGTAGCGTGTAGAGTGTAGCATGTAGGGTGTAGGGTGTAGAGTGTAGGGTGTAGCGTGTAGGGTGTAGAGTGTAGCGTGTAGGGTGTAGGGTGTAGAGTGAAGGGTGTAGGGTGTAGAGTGTAGCGTGTAGCGTGTAAGGTGTAGGCTGTAGAGTGTAGGGTGTAGCGTGTAGGGTGTAGAGTGTAGCGTGTAGGGTGTAGAATGTAGAGTGTAGGGTGAAGCGTGTAGCGTGTAGGGTGTAGAGTGTAGCGTGTATCATGTAGCGTGTAGCGTGTAGGGTGTAGAGTGTAGAGTGTAGGGTGTAGCGTATAGGGCATAGAGTGTAGCGTGTAGGGTGTAGGGTGTAGAGTGTAGGGTGTAGCGTGTAGGGTGTAGAGTGTAGCGTGTAGGGTGTAGGGTGTAGAGTGTAGGGTGTGGCGTGTAGGGTGTAGAGTGTAGCATGTAGGGTGTAGAGTGTAGCGTGTAGAGTGTAGCATGTAGCATGTAGGGTGTAGAGTGTTGGGTGTAGCGTGTAAGGTGTAGAGTGTAGCGCGTAGCGTGTAGCGTATAGCGTGTAGGGTGTAGAGTGTAGGGTGTAGCGTGTAGGGTGTAGAGTGTAGCGTGTAGCGTGTAGCGTGTAGGGTGTAGAGTGTAGCGTGCAGCGTGTAGCGTGTAGGGTGTAGTGTGTAGGGTGCAGAGTGTAGCGTGTAGGGTGTAGGGTGTAGAGTGTAGGGTGTAGCATGTAGAGTGTAGTGTGTAGCGTGTAGGGTGTAGAGTGTAGCATGTAGCTTGTAGGGTGTAGAGTGTAGGGTGTAGCGTTTAGGGTGTAGAGTGTAACGTGTAGTGTGTAGCGTGTAGGGTGTAGGGTGTAGAGTGTAGGGTGTAGCATGTAGAGTGTAGGGTGTAGCGTGTAGGGTGTAGAGTGTAGCATGTAGCTTGTAGGGTGTAGAGTGTAGGGTGTAGCGTTTAGGGTGTAGAGTGTAACGTGTAGTGTGTAGCGTGTAGGGTGTAGGGTGTAGAGTGTAGGGTGTAGCATGTAGAGTGTAGGGTGTAGCGTGTAGGGTGTAGAGTGTAGCATGTAGCGTGTAGGGTGTAGAGTGTAGGGTGTAGCGTTTAGGGTGTAGAGTGTAACGTGTAGTGTGTAGCGTGTAGGGTGTAGGGTGTAGAGTGTAGGGTGTAGCGTGTAGGGTGTAGAGTGTAGCGTGTAGCGTGTAGAATGTAGCGTGTAGTGTAGGGTGTAGCGTGTAGGGTGTAGAGTGTAGCGTGTAGGGTGTAGAGCATAGCATGTAGCGTGCAGAGTGTAGCGTGTAGGGTGTAGCGTGTAGGTTGTAGAATGTAGAGTGTAGGGTGTATGGTGTAGAGTGCAGGTTGTAGAGTGTAGAGTGTAGCGTGTAGGGAGTAGGGTGTAGGGTGTAGCGTGTAGGGTGTAGCGTGTAGGGTGTAGGGTGTAGAGTGTAGGGTGTAGCGTGTAGCATGTAGCGTGTAGCGTGTAGCATGTAGGGTGTAGAGTGTAGAGTGTAGCATGTAGCGTGTAGCGTGTAGGGTGTAGGGTGTAGAGTGAATGGTTTAGGGTGTATCGTGTAGAGTGTAGCCTGTAGGGTGTAGAGTGTAGCGTGTAGCGTGTAGAGTGCAGCGTGTAGGGTGTAGGGTGTAGCGTGTAGCGTGTAGAGTGTAGGGTGTAGGGTGTGGAGTGTAGCGTGTAGGGTGTAGAGTGTAGCGTGTAGTGTGTAGAGTGTAGCATGTAGGGTGTAGCGTGTAGGATTGTTAGAAAAAATGTATCTTAGTGAGGATTGGGAAGAAAAGCAAAAATAGAATTGTTTGGATAAAACAGAACTCATTTAATGTCCATTCAAAAAGAGTGATTACAAAAATGAAGAAAAAGTAAATTATAAGTTCATTGCACACAAATCTTAAGTATTAGATTTAAAAGAAAATGAAAGCAAGCATTGATCTTACATATGGTCTTGTGTGATGATGTGTTCGTCCATGTAGAGAGGCTCAAGGTATGAGGACTCTACCACATGCTGAGAAGAGACGGTTTATATACAAATCCGTCCCATAGGCTTTCATGGGTTTCTATTTTCTCCTACATAATATCCATATAAGGTAACCCAGTTCCATGCCAATGGTCTATACCATAAAAGTAGATTCCAGAATATTCCTTATCTTAGTTACACTTGTTTACCGGCTAGAAATAACACTAGACATCCAAATATAGGTTGGGCTTCACAAACACCCTCTAGCTTTTGACATGCAGAGGACAGATGGTCAATGACAAGACCTTCAGAAACTGTATCATACACTTTCCCTATACCCTTGGTTCTTTATCCATATGTAAGTGATTATATATATTATTATTGGATTTTACATTCCCCCCTGATTATGATTTGAGAATATCATAATTAACCCTAAAATCTTTCTCTCACCATTCGTATCACATTCATTCTTTATTCTGAAAACCTTGTATTAACATCTGTCTCGAATGTCACCTGAGTTTTGAAAACTAAAATTAGATTAGAGAATTATATTTTTCTTTTCAGCATTTCTCTTAAAATGTCATCTTCCTTTTTCATTTCTGTCTTTATCTTTTTATAAATGTTCTTAATTTTACACATAATAACTATTTGATATATTATACACAGCAAAACTATAATAAATATAATAACAATCGGATTAGATAATACATTTCCTACTGCCATCTTCGTTGAAGACTGTGACCAACTAGTTACTGATTTTCCTAAATTTTTCCACCAAGATGAGCCTGACATACTTGTCCATTCATGTTCAATATCATTTAAATTCCCTTGCTCATGTCTGAATACAATTTCAGCTTCTTTTAATTGTTTTGTTAACAAATTTAACAAACCCTTGTCTTTCTTTATCTCATTTGTCCACATATTCCAAGGAAAATTATTTATTTGGGACAAATTGAACTGTATTGGAAGGATTTTTAGGTTTCTTGAATCTATTAACGTAATATTAATACTTCCTTCCTTCTTTGAGAGAGTTTTCACATTTCCCTCAATACAATATAAACCTATGGTCAGATTTTCAGCATGTACACAAGATGAAAAGTATGCAGAAACAACTTTTCTCTGACATAACTTGGAAACAAATCTTATTAGCGCTTACTGGTGTCACCAAGTCATGGATCGTGTGTACATTCTCAACTCTGGCATGACATGAGGTATGATTATTGAAACACGAATGATAAATGACTTTATTCTGTCCAGGTAAACACATTACCTTAGAAACAAAATTTAAACATGAAGAAATGTCTAATTGTTCAGTGTTTGTTCCGTCAAATGCAAAATCTGTGTACTGTAATTGATAATATAGCAATTGTGTGTGACTAACAGGAATTCCCAGAACAGTTATAGGAACCAGGGTTTCTTCTCTTCCTGACACTGGAATCAGTGATGTTCCTACACAAATATCCTGGTCACATCCTAACCACTTATTTACCCACAAATCTGTATGATTTAATGCAAAATTATATTCTGTAGGCAAATTTCTCATTAGTCCTAAAGGAGTAATTCCACTTTGTAATGCTTATGCAATCATTTTTAGATTGGTGGAATATTCAATCTGGATTAAGTCCTATAGTAGCATGTAATATTATGTCAGTGTCGTGTATGAAGTGTAGCTCAATACAGCATTTCACCCCATAACCCATGCAGATGTTTCCTGTAATATCTACTGAATTGTCCGGTATGTCTTCATCTTTAAGGGTTTTGTAAACTTGATCCTCTTGGTTTCCTCGAATGTAGAGTTCTTCTGAAAGGTTCATTCACTTCACTAGTGTCTGTTTCACGATGTAAGATGTCTTCTGCGTAGATCACAGTTGAAATAGTACATAGCAGCAGAAATGCGATTCCCATCAGATAGTAACTTTTCCTGGGAACTGTCGTCTTTTCTCGAAGGATTGGTGTTGAATCCCTTCCATCAAGGTCATGGTGTTCCGTATTCCAGCTCTTATTGGAATCCATTTCTTCCTAAAAGAAATGCAGTATCATTATTTTGCAATATACAATTTGCATTGATCAACATGTACCCACACTCTTTGTTGCCTGCGGGTATTTTTAACCACGTTTGATGCTCGTTGCACAAGAATCATAACTTGTCCCATGGTTTCAATGATATCAAAGGGACCTTCCCAGTTACTTTCCCAAGGTCCATTCTTCCTGAAAGTTTTGATCATCACCTGAGCCCCTTTTTTGAATTTGGACTCATATGGTGGCTCCATTCTCTGCATTCTTGATGCAGCATGAGGAAGAATTGTTTTCAAATTTTCCTGCAACAATTGCAACCATTTGGACCTTGCAACAGCATCTTTTTGAGATGTAGACAAAAATGGTTCATGTGGAAAAATCAATGGCATTTTTCTTCCTGTCATTAGTTCAAAAGGAGTGAACTGAGTTGTGGAAGAAGTTGTTCCTCTCACACTCAACAATACAAAAGGTACGGCATCAACCCAAGTATTGCCTTTGTCCAATAGCATCTTGGCAATTCTGGATTTTATTGTCCTATTCATCCTTTCCACAATACCAGCAGACTGTGGATGGTAAGGTACATGGAACTGTTGTTGTACCCCTAGAATAGTACAAACGGCTTGCATGATTTTTCCTGTAAAGTGACTTCCTCGATCAGAGGAGATCATTCTTGGGATCCCCCAAGTACAAAAGACATGATTAACTAATGCTCTAGCTGTAGACAAAGCATCATCTTTTCTGACAGGTAAAATTTCAACCCATTTGGAAAAAACATCTACCACAACCAATGCATACCTGAGACCATTTTTACCTGATGGTAACGGACCAATGTAGTCGATTTGTAGTGTAGACCATGGACCATCTGCAGGTGCGGTTCGGAGTAGTGGCGGTTTCTGTCCTTTTGGTCTTGGATTAATTTGGGCACAAATGAGACATGATTGGACAATACTTTGTACTGTCTCTTCCATCTTTTCCCAGTAAAATTTCTCTCTGAGAATGTCTAACAATTTCTGTTGGCCCAAATGACCCAAACTTTCATGATTATATTTTGTGAACTCAGCCTGTAGATGTTTTGGTACAACAGGACGCAACTCCCCATTTAAGTCATGACACAAAACCCCGTTTTCACAAACAAAGGGAGGTTTTGGATCAACCCGGGAAGCAACAAGAGATGTGTCTTTCTCCTGTTCTTCCACAAAAGAAGGGATATGCGTGTCCGTTCTTTGAACTGCTAAAAGCTCAATAGTCTCTGGTTGAAACACTTCTTCTCCTGTCAGGGTTGCCTCTTTGGCTAACCTATCTGCAGTAGCATTTCCTACAGATAATTCATCATCAGTTTTTTTATGGGCTGGTACTTTGACAATAGCAAAACCATTAGGGGTTTTTGATGCTATTTTGAAAATTGTTTTCAGTGTGTCACTATGTACAAGAGTCTTATTTGAAGAATCTACATAGCCTCTTTTTTCCCAAACTGGCAAATAATCTGTCAGTGATCTAACAACATAGGAGCTATCACTGTAGATTACAATGGGACACTGATCATCAGCTTCATTCAGCTGTAGCACCATTTTCACTGCTTCTAGCTCTGCCCTTTGAGCTGAAAAATGACTTGGTAATTTGTGTTTTACTACCTGTTCTCTTTTAGGATAAAAAATGGAATATCCTGCATAGTAATGTCCATCTGCATAAAATCTGGAACCATCAACAAAAATTGGTTCATCTGTTGCCTCTGCCTTCCGTCTGAAAAGCGATGGACATGGATCCTGAAAAGACTGCAAACAATCATGAGTTTGTCCTTCATATTGCATCAACTGAGGAAGAACATATTTGGCTTTGTAATCTACCTCAATTTGTTTGGGAGACAATGACAATAACCAATGAGCAAATCTCTGATGTGACACACCTGGGATATTATTCTCAAAGAGAAGTTTTAGTGTAGAATGAGGAGTTTGCAAAGTAATTTTGTTGAACCCAACAATGTGTTCAGTTGCTTTGACTGCAAAGTACACACCTACCAGGTGTCTTGCACATGTCTCAAACCCTCTTTCAACAGGTGAGAGAAGCTTAGAAAAATAGCCCAAAATTCTCCACTCTTCTCCTTGCAACTGCAGCAACACAGCAGACACAGAAGTCTCTGATGTGTGCACTTGCAAAGCAAATGGAGCCGTAGGATCTACTGTGGACAAAACAGGTGCAGTTTGTAAATTCATTTTCAATTGTTCAAATGAGGTTTGTTGTTCATCACCCCAAGGACCAAAATACTCACTATTTTCAAATTTTAAAAGATCATACAAAGGCCTGGCTTTGTCTGCAAAATTCTCAATGAACTCCCTTGAAAAATTTATAAGACCCAAGAAATGTCGTACTGCCTTGTGTGATGTTGGAACTGGCAAAGAAGCAATTGCATCGATCCGTTCCTGCAATGGTTGTCTTTTACCTGGGCTCAACAACACCCCTAAGAATCTGACCTCAGTCTGCAGCAATTTGACCTTTTTTGTGTTCAATTTCAACCCTGCATCATGCAGCAGCTCAAACAACTCTTTCAAAAGTGAAACATGTGACTCCTTATCTTCTGTGGATAGCAAAATATCATCCACATACTGTAAAATACAGTCCGGCCTTGAAAATTTAGACAATACCTTTGCCAATGCCTGATGAAAGATGCTCGGTGACAAATGAGCTCCCTGAGGTAACCTACAAAACAGGTATTGCTCATCCAAGAAAGTAAAAGCAAACTTGTATTGACAACTCTTTTCAAGAGGTATACTGAAAAAACCATTACTGATGTCTAGTACAGAAAAGTATTTTGCCTTTGCATTCAACCTTGCCATCATGTCATGAGTATCTGCAACAATGGGTGCTACATTGGGAGTATGTTTATTAAACATCCGCAGATCCAATATCATCCGATAAGAACCATCAGATTTCAAAACACACCACAAAGGATTGTTACTTACAGAATTAGCCTTTCGGATGACACCTTGTTTTAACAATTCCTGTATGATCTTTGACATAGACTCAATTGATTCTGGAGGCAATTTATACTGACGCTGAGGTGGGGGATCACGCCCCTCGACATTTACAATAACATCTTTCATGGTCCCTACTTCATTCCTGAACTGAGCCCAAAGAGAAGGAAAAAACTGTACAATTTCTGTCAATACCTCATCACCACCAGTTTCAGGCCACAGATGATCTGTTGACACAACATCATTTAAGCAAATACTTCCAACATGGCTATAATCACTAGGATCAATGACTACAGGTTTACAACCATTAGAATCTTTCCAGATCACCTGATTTCCTAGATCAACAACCCATCCAAATTTCTGCATAAAATCCGTGCCAAGTATATTTTCAGAGTCACGACAATACCAAATGTCAATTCCTGTTTTGAAAGAACTAGGTATTTCCAATATCACATCAGTAACTAAGGTTGCTCTAGTTCCACCTTTTCCACTAAAACCAACAATTGTACAAACTGGTGAATCTGGTTGTAGCTTCAGATCAAGATTTGTGACACTTAACTGAGCTCCTGTATCAATGAGAAATACAACATTCTGTCCTGCTAGATTTACCTTGACAAATGGTCTTCCACATTCATCTAATGTAACTCGAGTCACAAATTCCAGTGGATGAGGTGTTGGAATTGTCTGTGATTGTCAGAAGGATGAAGGAGATGGGAGAAGTCCAGTGTCCTTTTTGAGAGCACTCGGCATTCTATTTCTGGGCTCAGTCTCCTTAACTGTCATCTCTCGGATCTGTCTGATTAATGGTGCATATGGAGACTGCGTTTGTCTGTTGTCAGTGTGAGTGGGGGCATTAGACTGTAATGGAGGTGCAGAAGGTCTGGTGGATAATTTTGGCATGAGACCATTTTCCCTTCCAAGATTACCTGTCCCTTGTGTACCTGTCTCTGATTCTGCTCTCAAGAATTTTCTGCATTGCCACTTTAAGTGTCCAGGTATACCACAGAAATAACAATGGATATTGTTTCTTTGTGTAGTATTTTTACCTCTTTGTTCTACGTAATATCTGCTCTTGAATGTTACTGTGGGTCTAAGTTTCAGCTGACTATCCTCTTTTTCATGAATTACAGCTATTTTAGCCTTCACCTGATTTTGCTTCATGGATCTCCTTACTCTGTCGATAAAAACTTGCTTCTTGCAATGATGGCTGAGTACTAGCCATCTGTTCTGAGGCAGGATCCAAATATTTGAATTTTTTCACAAAAAATCTGATCATGGATGTTGGTTCCTGATTAGGCCCAATTTCCATCACCATTCTATAGGCCTGCTCAAATTTTACCAAAAATACAAATGGATCCTCATTAATATTAGTTTTTAATTGTTCCAAAATTTCAGCATTCGGAGTGGCCTCTCCTGTGATGTAAGAATTTAATTGCCTAAGTCTGTCTTCTCTTGTACTATGTGTCAATTCATGGTTCTCATTTAATCTGGGTGTGGTCTGTAACCTTCTTCCCATATGTGAGGGTAACCATACTTTGAAAATCTTGTTTTTCTGTTCATCATTAAGATTGTATTTGTCTGTGTTTGATTCAAAAATGTCTGCATTGTAAAAGGCATCCATCTTGTCATTGAATTTTGGAATGTCTTTTGCAATTTTCATTAACTGATCGTGTATTTTTAGATTAATGCGTGCAGCTCTGTCATGGAATTTTTTCCGTTGCAATTCTTCTGCATGTAAATCTACTGATTCATCTAATTCTTGTGTGTCAGGTATAAATGATGCAGAAGCAGCATTGTCTTCTTGGTCTTTTGATCGTGTAACAACAGAAGCTTTTTTAATATCTTGTCTCAATTTGGACAATAATTCTGTTCTGGTATCAATTTGATCTTCCAATTGTTCAATATGTTCAGACAATATCAAACAATTTGGACAGTCAAAGTAATCTCCATCAGCTTCTTGTGTGACACCTTGTATGTCAGTATGATCAATGTCTTGTGTAATAGTACATATTTGTGTCTGTGTTTCAGTTTTATCAAAAACTAAATTATTGTACACTCGGACCATGTGCATTACATTCTGCAGCTTCCTTTGCAACTTTTTTATAGGAAAAAACTTCTTATCAATTTTAAGATTCTCTGCTTCACATTGATTATACAGACTAGACCATAATTGTGCATTTGTATGGCTATGAACAAACTGAAACTGTATATTACTCTTCTTAGAGAATTCATGGATAAACTCCATTTCTCTTACCTATGGAAATTCTTTTCCTCCTGGATTGGTCTAATAGTCAATGGAAGATCCTCTGTCTTTATGGATCCTTCAGAGCTCCGTATATGGGACTTGCATCACGTATCCTCACTTCTGTGTGTAGGTTCAGTCTGACTTTTGTAACACGATATAGTAGAATTTCTGTGCCTTTAACAACTCAAAACAGGTGTTTTAGCAACCTCCCCCCTGAAAAGGCTGAAATTCCTCACAGAAAAGACAAAAAATCAGATCTGGCTAAGGCTCGCCAAAATGTTAGAAAAAATGTATCTTAGTGAGGATTGGGAAGAAAAGCAAAAATAGAATTGTTTGGATAAAACAGAACTCATTTAATGTCCATTCAAAAAGAGTGATTACAAAAATGAAGAAAAAGTAAATTATAAGTTCATTGCACACAAATCTTAAGTATTAGATTTAAAAGAAAATGAAAGCAAGCATTGATCTTACATATGGTCTTGTGTGATGATGTGTTCGTCCATGTAGAGAGGCTCAAGGTATGAGGACTCTACCACATGCTGAGAAGAGACGGTTTATATACAAATCCGTCCCATAGGCTTTCATGGGTTTCTATTTTCTTCTACATAATATCCATATAAGGTAACCCAGTTCCATGCCAATGGTCTATACCATAAAAGTAGATTCCAGAATATTCCTTATCTTAGTTACACTTGTTTACCGGCTAGAAATAACACTAGACATCCAAATATAGGTTGGGCTTCACAAACACCCTCTAGCTTTTGACATGCAGAGGACAGATGGTCAATGACAAGACCTTCAGAAACTGTATCATACACTTTCCCTATACCCTTGGTTCTTTATCCATATGTAAGTGATTATATATATTATTATTGGATTTTACAAGGATGTAGAGTGTAGAGTGTAGGGTGTAGCTCTTTCCAATGGCCTACAAGCATAAGTGAAGCAGTGAGCAGCAGTCTCTATTAGTATAGGAGATAACAGAAAACATTTCACATTTTTCCCCATTGGGTCATAACTTCTGTTACAATGATCAGAGGTTGAAATTTTTTGCGTTTTCCTGCTCTTTCCAATGGCTTACAAGCATAAGTGAAGCGGAGAGCAGCAGTTTCTATCAGTATAGGACCCAATGGGGAAATGGGGAAAAATGTGAAATGTTTTCCGTTATCTCTTATACTAATAGAGACTGATGCTCACTGCTTCACTTATGCTTGTAGGCCATTGGAAATTACAGGAAAACGCATCAATCTAACATAAGTTTTGACCCAGTGGGGAAATGGGGAAAAATGTGCACTCTACACCCTACACTCTACAATCTACACCCTACACGCTACAACCTACACCCTACATGCTACACCTTACCCTCTACACCCTACACCCTACACTCTACACGCTACATGCTACACTCTACACTCTACACACCACACGCTACACGCTACATGCTACACCCTACACTCTACACCCTACACTCTACACGCTACACCCTACACCCTACTACCTACACGCTACACGCTACACCCTACACTCTACACCCTACACCCTACACGCTGCACGCTACACTCTACACCCTACATTTCTACACTCTACACCCTACACGCTACACCCTACACCCTACACGCTGCACACTACACGCTACAATCTACACCCTACATGCTACACCCTACACTCTACACCCTATACCCTACACGCTACATGCTACACTCTACACCCTACACGCTACACCCTACACCCTACATGCTACACCCTACACTCTACACCCTACACCCTACACGCTACACTCTACACCCTACACGCTACACCCTACACGCTACACCCTACACCCTACACGCTACACGTTACACTCGACACCCTACACGCTACACGCTACATGCTACACTCTACACCCTACACGCTACACTTTGCACCCTACACCCTACACGTTACACTCTACACGCTACACCCCACACCCTACACCCTACACGCTACACGCTACACACTACACGCTACACGCTACAATCTACACGCTACATGCTACACCCTACACGCTACACTCTACACCCTACACGCTACACCCTACACCCTACACCATACACGCTACACCCTACACTCAACACCCTACACCCTATGCCCTACGAGCTACACGCTACACGATACACGCTACACTGTACACCCTTCACGCTACACTACACTCTACACCCTACACCCTTCACCCTACACGCTACACGCTACACCATACACTCTACACGCTACACGCTACACCCTACACTCTACACCCTACATGCTACACCCTACATGCTACACGCTACACTCTCCACCCTTCACGCTACACCCTACACTCTACACCCTACACGCTACATGCTACACGCTACACGCTACACTCTACACCCTACACGCTACACCACACACTCTACACCCTACACCCTACATGCTACACGCTACACGCTACACGCTACACGCTACACTCTACACCCTACACGCTACACTCTACACCCTTCACGCTACACTCTACAACCTACACGCTACAACCTACACTCTACACCCTACACCCTACACGCTACATCCTATACCCTATACGCTACACCCTACACTCTACACCCTACACCCTACACGCTACACTATACACGCTACACTCTACACCCTACACGCTACACTCTACACCCTACACCCTACATGCTACGCGCTACACGCTACACCCTACATTCTACACCCTACACGCTACACGCTACACTCTACACCCTACATTCTACACTCTACACCCTACACGCTACAACCTACACCCTACATGCTGCACACTACACGCTAAAATCTACACCCTACACGCTACACCATACACTCTACACCCTACACGCTACACTCTACACCTTATACGCTACACCCTACAATCTACACCCTACACCCTACACCCTTCACGCTACACGCTACACGACACATGCTACACTCTACACCCTACACGCTACACCCTACACTCTACACCCTACACCCTACACCCTTCACGCTACACGCTACACGATACATGCTACACTCTACACCCTACACGCTACACCCTACACTCTACACCCTACATCCTACATGCTACATGCTACACGCTACACCCTACACCCTACACGCTACACGCTACACTCTACACCCTACACGCTACACTCTACACCCTACACACTACACCCTACACGCTACACGCTACACTCTACACCCTACACCCTACACGCTACACCCTACACACTACACCCTACACGCTACACTCTACACCCTACACGCTACACACTACACTCTACACCCTACACCCTACACGCTACAATCTACACCCTACACGCTACACCCTACACTCTACACCCTACACCCTACACGCTACACGCTACACGCTACACGCTACACTCTACACCCTACACGCTACACCCAACACCCTACACTGTGCACCCTACACGCTACACTCTACACTCTACACTCTACACCCTACACGCTACACCCCACACGCTACACCCTACACGCTACACTCTACACCCTACACGCTACACTCTACACCCTACACACTACACTCTACACCCTACACCCTACACGCTACACTCTACACCCTACACGCTACATCCTACACTCTACACCCTACACCCTACACGCTACACTCTACACCCTACACGCTACACCCTACACTCTAGCGTGTAGCATGTGGCGTGTAGCGGGTAGGGTGTAGGGTGTAGAGTGCAGGGTGTAGCATGTAGCGTGTAGCGTGTAGGGTGTAGAGTGCAGCGTGTAGGGTGTAGCGTGTAGAGTGTAGCATGTGGGGTGTAGGGTGTAGAGTGTAGGGTGTAGCGTGTAGCGTGTATCGTGTAGCGTGTAGAGTGTAGCATGTAGGGTGTAGGGTGTAGAGTGTAGGGTGTAGCGTGTGGGGTGTAGAGTGTAGCGTGTAGGGTGTAGGGTGTAGAGTGAAGGGTGTAGGGTGTAGAGTGTAGCGTGTAGCGTGTAAGGTGTAGGCTGTAGAGTGTAGGGTGTAGAGTGTAGGGTGTAGAGTGTAGCGTGTAGCATGTAGGGTGTAGAATGTAGAGTGTAGGGTGAAGCGTGTAGCGTGTTGGGTGTAGAGTGTAGCGTGTATCATGTAGCGTGTAGCGTGTAGGGTGTAGAGTGTAGAGTGTAGGGTGTAGCGTATAGGGCATAGAGTGTAGCGTGTAGGGTGTAGGGTGTAGAGTGTAGGGTGTAGCGTGTAGGGTGTAGAGTGTAGCGTGTAGGGTGTAGGGTGTAGAGTGTAGGGTGTGGCGTGTAGGGTGTAGAGTGTAGCGTGTAGGGTGTAGAGTGTAGCGTGTAGCGTGTAGCGTGTAGAGTGTAGAGTGTAGCATGTAGCATGTAGGGTGTAGGGTGTTGGGTGTAGCGTGTAAGGTGTAGAGTGTAGCGCGTAGCAAGTAGCGTATAGCGTGTAGGGTGTAGAGTGTAGGGTGTAGCGTGTAGGGTGTAGAGTGTAGCGTGTAGCGTGTAGGGTGTAGAGTGTAGCGTGCAGCGTGTAGCGTGTAGGGTGTAGTGTGTAGGGTGCAGAGTGTAGCGTGTAGGGTGTAGGGTGTAGAGTGTAGGGTGTAGCATGTAGAGTGTAGGGTGTAGCGTGTAGGGTGTAGAGTGTAGCATGTAGCGTGTAGAGTGTAGAGTGTAGGGTGTAGCGTGTAGGGTGTAGAGTGTAGCGTGTAGCGTGTAGAATGTAGCGTGTAGTGTAGGGTGTAGCGTGTAGGGTGTAGAGTGTAGCGTGTAGGGTGTAGAGCGTAGCATGTAGCGTGTAGAGTGTAGCATGTAGGGTGTAGCGTGTAGGGTGTAGAATGTAGAGTGTAGGGTGTATGGTGTAGAGTGCAGGTTGTAGAGTGTAGAGTGTAGCGTGTAGGGAGTAGGGAGTAGGGTGTAGCGTGTAGGGTGTAGCGTGTAGGGTGTAGGGTGTAGAGTGTAGGGTGTAGCGTGTAGCATGTAGCGTGTAGCGTGTAGCATGTAGGGTGTAGAGTGTAGAGTGTAGCATGTAGCGTGTAGCGTGTAGGGTGTAGGGTGTAGAGTGAATGGTTTAGGGTGTATCGTGTAGAGAGTAGCCTGTAGGGTGTAGAGTGTAGCGTGTAGAGTGCAGCGTGTAGGGTGTAGAGTGTAGCGTGTAGCGTGTAGAGTGTAGGGTGTAGGGTGTAGAGTGTAGCGTGTAGGGTGTAGAGTGTAGCGTGTAGTGTGTAGAGTGTAGCATGTAGGGTGTATCGTGTAGGATGTAGAGTGTAGAGTGTAGGGTGTAGCTCTTTCCAATGGCCTACAAGCATAAGTGAAGCAGTGAGCAGCAGTCTCTATTAGTATAGGAGATAACAGAAAACATTTCACATTTTTCCCCATTGGGTCATAACTTCTGTTACAATGATCAGAGGTTGAAATTTTTTGCGTTTTCCTGCTCTTTCCAATGGCTTACAAGCATAAGTGAAGCGGAGAGCAGCAGTTTCTATCAGTATAGGACCCAATGGGGAAATGGGGAAAAATGTGAAATGTTTTCCGTTATCTCATACTAATAGAGACTGATGCTCACTGCTTCACTTATGCTTGTAGGCCATTGGAAATCACAGGAAAACGCATCATTCTAACATAAGTTTTGACCCAGTGGGGAAATGGGGAAAAATGTGCACTCTACACCCTACACTCTACAATCTACACCCTACACGCTACAACCTACACCCTACATGCTACCCCTTACCCTCTACACCCTACACCCTACACTCTACACGCTACATGCTACACTCTACACTCTACACACCACACGCTACACGCTACACGCTACACCCTACACTCTACACCCTACACTCTACACGCTACACCCTACACCCTACTACCTACACGCTACACGCTACACCCTACACTCTACACCCTACACCCTACACGCTGCACGCTACACTCTACACGCTACACGCTACACTCTACACCCTACACTCTACACCTTACACTCTACGTTCTACACCCTACACGCTACACCCTACACTCTACGCGCTACACGCTACACTCTACACCCTACACACTACACTCTACACCCTACACGCTACACCCTACACTCTACACCCTACACGCTACACCCTACATGCTACACTCTACACACTACACGCTACACTCTACACCCTACAGGCTACACTCTCCACGCTACACCCTACACTCTACACGCTACACGCTACACTCTACACCCCACACGCTGCACTCTACACGCTACACTCTACACCCTACAGGCTACACTCTACACGCTACACCCTACACCCTACACTCTACACTCTACACCCTACACGCTACACCCTACATGCTTCACCCTACACTCTACACCCTACACCCTACACGCTACACGCTACATGCTACACTCTACACTCTAAACGCTACACGCTACACGCTACACACTACACCCTACACTCTGCACCCTACACCCTACACGCTACACCGTACTCCCTACACGCTACATGATACACGCTACACACTACACTCTACACCCTACACCCTACACGCTGCACGCTACACGCTACACTCTACACGCTACACGCTACACTCTACACCCTATACTCTCCACCCTACAATCTACATTCTACACCCTACACGCTACACGCTACATCCTACACGCTACACTCTACACGCTACACGCTACACTCTACACCCTACACGCTACACTCTACACCCTACACGCTACACTCTACACGCTACACCCTACACTGTACACCCTACACGCTACACGGTACATGCTACACGCTACACGCTACATGCTACACTCTACACCCTACTCGCTACGCCCTACACTCTACACCCTACACGCTACACCCTACACCCTACACGCTACACGCTATACACTCTACACCCTACACGCTACACCTTACACTCTACACCCTAAACCCTACACACTACACGCTAAACGCTACACGCTACACTCTACACCCTACACGCTACACCCAACACTCTACACCCTACACCCTATATGCTACACGCTACACTCTACACGCTACACGCTACACGCTACACTCTACACCCTACACGCTACACTCTACGCCCTACACGCTAGACCCTACACTCCACACCCTACAGACTACACGCTACACGCTACACCCTACACTCTACACCCTACACCCTACAAGCTTCACTCTACACTCTACACCCCACATGCTACAGCCTACACCCTACACGCTACACTCTACACCCTACACCCTATACGCTACACGCTACACCCTACTCCGTACACGCTACACGCTACACGCTACACACTACACTCTACACCCTACACCCTACAAGCTACACGCTACACGCTACACTCTACACGCTACACGCTACACTCTACACCCTACACGCTACACCCTACACTCTACACTCTACACCGTACACGCTACACTCTACACCCTACACGCTACACCCTACACGCTACAAGCTACACTCTACACCCTACACCCTACACGCTTCACGCTACACCCTACACTCTACACACTACACGCTACACTCTACACCCTACACACTACACTCTACACCCTACACCCTACACGCTACACTCTACACCCTACACTCTACACACTACACTCTACACCCTACACCCTACACCCTACATGCTACACGCTACACTCTACACCCTACACGCTACACGCTACACCCAACACGCTACACTCTACACCCTACACCCTACACGCTACACGCTACACGCTACACTCTACACCCTACACGCTACACCCTACACTCTACACCCTACACCCTACACGCTACACGCTACACGCTACACGCTACACTCTACATGCTACACGCTACACGCTACACTCTACACCCTACACGCTACACTCTACACCCTACACGCTACACCCAACACCCTACACGCTACACGCTACACTCTACACCCTACACGCTACACTCTACACCCTACACGCTACACCCTACACTCTACACCCTACACTCT
The DNA here is from genome assembly GCF_051348905.1 of Ranitomeya variabilis. NCBI lineage: Eukaryota > Metazoa > Chordata > Amphibia > Anura > Dendrobatidae > Ranitomeya > Ranitomeya variabilis. The sequence continues at coordinate 131,299,580 of NC_135239.1, forward strand.
ACACGCTACACTCTACACCCTATACGCTACACCCTACACTCAACACCCTACACCCTACACCCTACACTCTACACGCTACACGATACACACTACACTCTACACCCTACACGCTACACTACACTCTACACCCTACACCCTACACCCTACACGCTACACCCTGCACTCTACACCCTACACCCTACACGCTACATGCTACACTCTACACCCTACATGCTACACCCTACACTCTACACCATACACGCTACACCCTACACCCTACATGCTACACACTACACTCTACACCCTACACGCTACACCCTACACTCTACACCCTACACGCTATACGCTACACGCTACGCGCTACACTTTACACCCTACACGCTACACCCTACACTCTACACCCTACACCCTACACGCTACACGCTACACGCTACACTCTACACGCTACACGCTACACTCTACACCCTACAATCTACACCATACACCTTACACTCTACGTTCTACACCCTACACGCTACACGCTACACCCTACACGCTACACTCTACGCGCTACACGCTTCACTCTACACCCTACACGCTACACTCTACACCCTACACGCTACACCCTACACCCTAAACGCTACACGCTACACTCTACACCCTACACGCTACACCCTACACTCTACACCCTACAGCCTACACGCTACATGCTACACTCTACATCCTACATGCTACACCCTACACGCTACACACTACACTCTACACTCTACACGCTACACGCTACACTCTACACCCTACAGGCTACACTCTACACCCTTCACTCTACACCCTACACCCTACACGCTACACGCTACACTCTACACTCTACACCCTACATGCTACACGCTACACGCTACATGCTACACGCTACACCCTACACTCTACACACTACACCCTACACGCTACACCCTACACGCTACACCCTACACCCTACTCCCTACACGCTACACTCTACACTCTACACCCTACACCCTACACGCTACACTCTACAACCTACACTCTACACCACACACCCTACACTCTACATTCTACACCCTACACGCTACAACCTACACGCTACACGCTGCACGCTACACTCTACACCCTACACGCTACACTCTACACCCTACACGCTACACCCTACACTACACGCTGCATGCTACACTCTACACCCTACACGCTACACCCTACACTCTACACCCTACACCCTACACGCTACATGTTACACTCTACACCCTACACGCTACACCCTACATTCTACACCCTACATTCTACACGCTACATGCTACACTCTACACCCTACACGATACACCCTACACTCTACATGCTACATCCTACACTCTACACCCTACACCCTACACGCTACACTCTACACCCTACACACTACACCCTACACGCTACACGCTACACGCTGCACTCTACACCCTACATGCTACACGCTACACGCTACACTCTACACCCTACACGCTACACTCTACACCCTACATGCTACACTCTACACCCTACACGCTACACCCTACACCCTACACCCTACACGCTACACACTACACGCTACACTCTACACGCTACACCTTACACCCTACACGCTACACTCTACACGCTACACTCTACACCCTACACGCTACACTCTACACGCTACACGCTACACTCTACACCCTACACGCTGCACTCTACACCCTACACCATACACGCTACACTCTACACGCTACACGCTACATGCTACACTCTACACCATACACGCTACACTTTACACCCTACACACTACACCCTACACCCTACATGCTACACGCTACACTCTACACCCTACACACTACACTATACACCCTACACGCTACACCCTACACTCTACACCCTACACCCTACATGCTACACTCTACACCCTATACGCTACACCCTACACTCAACACCCTACACCCTACACCCTACACGCTACACGCTACACGATACACGCTACACTCTACACCCTACACACTACTCTACACCCTACACCCTACACGCTACACCCTACACTTTACACCCTACACCCTACACGCTACATGCTACACTCTACACCCTACATGCTACACCCTACACTCTACACCCTACACGCTACACCCTACACCCTACATGCTACACACTACACTCTACACCCTACACGCTACACCCTACACTCTACACCCTACACGCTATACGCTACACGCTACGCGCTACACTCTACGCCCTACACGCTACACCCTACACCCTACTACCTACACGCTACACGCTACACCCTACACTCTACACCCTACACCCTACACGCTACACGCTACACTCTACACGCTACACGCTACACTCTACACCCTACACTCTACACCATACACCTTACACTCTACATTCTACACCCTACACGCTACACGCTACACCCTACACGCTACACTCTACGCGCTACACGCTTCACTCTACACCCTACACGCTACACTCTACACCCTACACGCTACACCCTACACTCTACACGCTACAAGCTACACGCTGCACGCTACACTCTACACCCTACACGCTACACCCTACACTCTACACCCTACAGCCTACACGCTACATGCTACACTCTACATCCTACATGCTACACCCTACACGCTACACACTACACTCTACACGCTACACGCTACACTCTACACCCTACAGGCTACACTCTACACGCTACACCCTACACCCTTCACTCTACACCCTACACCCTACACGCTACACGCTACATGCTACACTCTACACTCTACACCCTACATGCTACACGCTACACGCTACATGCTACACGCTACACCCTACGCTCTACACACTACACCCTACACGCTACACCCTACACGCTACACCCTACACCCTACTCCCTACACGCTACACTCTACACTCTACACCCTACACCCTACACGCTACACACTACACTCTACAACCTACACTCTACACCATACACCCTACACTCTACATTCTACACCCTACACGCTACAACCTACACGCTACACTCTACACGCTACACTCTACACGCTACATGCTACACCCTACGCTACACGCTACATGCTACACTCTACACCCTACACGCTACACCCTACACTCTACACCCTACACCCTACACGCTACACACTACACGTTACACTCTACACCCTACACGCTACACTCTACATTCTACACCCTACATTCTACACGCTACATGCTACACTCTACACCCTACACGATACACCCTACACTCTACATGCTACACCCTACACTCTACACCCTACACCCTACACCCAACACGCTACACTCTACACCCTACACACTACACCCTACACGCTACACGCTACACGCTACACTCTACACCCTACACGCTACACGCTACACGCTACACTCTACACCCTACACGCTACACTCTACACCCTACATGCTACACTCTACACCCTACACCCTACACCCTACATGCTACACGCTACACACTACTCGCTACACTCTACACACTACACCTTACACCCTACACGCTACACTCTACACGCTACACTCTACACCCTACACGCTACACTCTACACGCTACACGCTACACTCTACACCCTACACGCTACATGCTACACTCTACACATACACGCTACACTTTACACCCTACGCACTACACCCTACACCCTACATGCTACACGCTACACTCTACACCCTACACACTACACTATACACGCTACACCCTACATTCAACACCCTACACCCTACATGCTACACTCTACACCCTATACGCTACACCCTACACTCAACACCCTACACCCTACACCCTACACGCTACACGCTACACCCTACACTCTACACACTACACCCTACACGCTACATGCTACACTCTAGACCCTACATGCTACACCCTACACTCTACACCCTACACGCTACACCCTACACCCTACATGCTACACACTACACTCTACACCCTACACGCTACACCCTACACTCTACACCCTAGACGCTATACGCTACACGCTACGCGCTACACTGTACACCTTACACGCTACACCCAACACTCTACACCCTACACCCTACATGCTACATGCTACACTCTACACTCTACACGCTACACTCTACACCCTACACGCTACACCCTACACTCTACACCCTACACGCTACACTCTACACCCCACACGCTACACCCTACACTCTACACCCTACACCCTACACGCTACACTCTACACCCTATACGCTACACCGTACACTCTACACTCTACACCCTACACGCTACACGATACACGCTACACTCTACACTCTACACGCTACACTCTACACTCTACACCCTACACGCTACACGCTACACGCTACACCCTACACTCTACATTCTACACCCTACACGCTACACGCTACACTCTACACCCTACACGCCAAACCCTACACTCTACACCCTACACCCTACACGCTACACGCTACACTCTATACCCTACACCCTACACTCTACACCCTACACCCTACACGCTACACTCTACACCCTACACGCTACACCCTACACTCTACACCCTACACCCTACATGCTACACTCTACACGCTACACGATACACGCTACACGCTACACCCTACACTCTACACCCTACACGCTACACCCTACACTCTACACCCTACATGCTACACTCTACACGCTACACGATAGACGCTACACGCTACACTCTACACCCTACACGCTACACCCTACAGCCTACACGCTACATGCTACACTCTACATCCTACATGCTACACCCTACACGCTACACGCTACACACTACACTCTACACTCTACACGCTACACGCTACACTCTACACCCTACAGGCTACACTCTACACCCTTCACTCTACACCCGACACCCTACACGCTACACGCTACATGCTACACTCTACACTCTACACCCTACATGCTACACGCTACACGCTACACGCTACATGCTACACGCTACACCCTACACTCTACACACTACACCCTACACGCTACACCCTACACGCTACACCCTACACCCTACTCCCTACACGCTACACTCTACACTCTACACCCTACACCTTACACGCTACACTCTACAACCTACACTCTACACCACACACCCTACACTCTACATTCTACACCCTACACGCTACAACCTACACGCTACACGCTGCACGCTACACTCTACACCCTACACGCTACACTCTACACCCTACACGCTACACCCTACACTACACGCTGCATGCTACACTCTACACCCTACATGCTACACCCTACACTCTACACCCTACACCCTACACGCTACATGTTACACTCTACACCCTACACGATACACCCTACACTCTACATGCTACATCCTACACTCTACACCCTACACCCTACACGCTACACTCTACACCCTACACACTACACCCTACACGCTACACGCTGCACTCTACACCCTACACGCTACATGCTACACTCTACACCCTACATGCTACACTCTACACCCTACATGCTACACTCTACAACCTACACGCTACACCCTACACCCTACACGCTACACGCTACACACTACACGCTACACTCGACACGCTACACCTTACACCCTACACGCTACACTCTACACGCTACACTCTACACCCTATACGCTACACTCTACACGCTACACTCTACACCCTACACGCTACACTCTACACGCTACACTCTACACCCTACACGGTACACGCTGCACTCTACACCCTACACCATACACGCTACACTCTACACGCTACACGCTACATGCTACACTCTACACCATACACGCTACACTTTACACCCTACACACTACACCCTACACCCTACATGCTACACGCTACACTCTACACCCTACACACTACACTATACACCCTACACGCTACACCCTACACTCTACACCCTACACCCTACACGCTACACTCTACACCCTATACGCTACACCCTACACTCAACACCCTACACCCTACACCCTACACGCTACACGCTACACGCTACACGATACACGCTACACTCTACACCCTACACACTACTCTACACCCCACACCCTACATGCTACACCCTACACTCTACACCCTACACCCTACACGCTACATGCTACACTCTACACCCTACATGCTACACCCTACACTCTACACCCTACACGCTACACCCTACACCCTACATGCTACACACTACACTCTACACCCTACACGCTACACCCTACACTCTACACCCTACACGCTATACGCTACACGCTACGCGCTACACTCTACGCCCTACACGCTACACCCTACACCCTACTACCTACACGCTACACGCTACACCCTACACTCTACACCCTACACCCTACACGCTACGCGCTACACTCCACACGCTACACGCTACACTCTACACCCTACACTCTACACCATACACCTTACACTCTACGTTCTACACCCTACACGCTACACGCTGCACCCTACACGCTACACTCTACGCGCTACACGCTTCACTCTACACCCTACACGCTACACTCTACACCCTACACGCTACATCCTACACTCTACACGCTACAATCTACACGCTGCACGCTACACTCTACACCCTACACCCTACACCCTACACTCTACACCCTACAGCCTACACGCTACATGCTACACTCTACATCCTACATGCTACACCCTACACGCTACACGCTACACACTACAGTCTACACTCTACACGCTACACGCTACACTCTACAGCCTACAGGCTACACTCTACACGCTACACCCTACACCCTTCACTCTACACCCTACACCCTACACACTACACGCTACATGCTACACTCTACACTCTACACCCTACATGCTACACGCTACACGCTACATGCTACACGCTACACCCTACACTCTACACCCTACACCCTACACGCTACACCCTACACGCTACACCCTACACCCTACTCCCTACACGCTACACTCTACACTCTACACCCTACACCCTACACGCTACACGCTACACTCTACAACCTACACTCTACACCATACACCCTACACTCTACATTCTACACTCTACACGCTACAACCTACACGCTACACTCTACATGCTACACGCTACACTCTACACGCTACACTCTACACCCTACACGCTACACTCTACACCCTACACGCTACACCCTACACTACACGCTACATGCTACACTCTACACCCTACACGCTACACCCTACACTCTACACCCTACACCCTACACACTACACACTACACGTTACACTCTACACCCTACACGCTACACGTTACATTCTACACCCTACATTCTACATGCTACATGCTACACTCTACACCCTACACGATACACCCTACACTCTACATGCTACACCCTACACTCTACACCCTACACCCTACTCCCTACACGCTACACTCTACACCCTACACACTACACCCTACACGCTACACACTACACGCTACACTCTACACCCTACACGCTACACGCTACACGCTACACTCTACACCCTACACGCTACACCCTACACCCTACACCCTACACGCTACACGCTACACACTACACGCTACACTCTACATGCTACACCTTACACCCTACACGCTACACTCTACACGCTACACTCTACACCCTACACGCTACACTCTACACGCTACACTCTACACCCTACACACTACACTCTACACGCTACACGCTACACTCTACACCCTACACGCTACACGCTGCACTCTACACCCTACACCATACACGCTACACTCTACACGCTACACGCTACATGCTACACTCTACACCATACACGCTACACTTTACACCCTACACACTACACCCTACACCCTACATGCTACAAGCTACACTCTACACCCTACACACTACACTATAAACCCTACACGCTACATGCTACATGCTACACGCTACACGCTACACTCTACACCCTACACGCTACACCACACACTCTACACCCTACACCCTACACCCTACACGCTACACGCTACACGCTACACTCTACACCCTACAAACTACTCTACACCCTACACCCTACACGCTACACCCTACACTCTACACCCTACACCCTACACGCTACATGCTACACTCTACACCCTACATGCTACACCCTACACTCTACACCCTACACGCTACACCCTACACCCTACATGCTACACACTACACTCTACACCCTACACGCTACACCCTACACTCTACACCCTACACGCTATACGCTACACGCTACGCGCTACACTCTACGCCCTACACGCTACACCCTACACCCTACTACCTACACGCTACACCCTACAATCTACACCCTACACGCTACACCCTACACCCTACACGCTACACGCTACACTCTACACGCTACACGCTACACTCTACACCCTACACCCTACACGCTACACGCTACACTCTACAACCTACACTCTACACCATACACCCTACACTCTACATTCTACACTCTACGCGCTACACCCTACACGCTACACGCTACACTCTACACGCTACACGCTACACTCTACACCCTACACTCTACACCATACACCTTACACTCTACGTTCTACACCCTACACGCTACACGCTACACCCTACACGATACACTCTACGCGCTACACGCTTCACTCTACACCCTACACGCTACACTCTACACCCTACACGCTACACCCTACACTCTACACGCTACAAGCTACACGCTGCACGCTACACTCTACACCCTACACGCTACACCCTACACTCTACACCCTACAGCCTACATGCTACATGCTACACTCTACATCCTACATGCTACACCCTACACGCTACACGCTAAACACTACACTCTACACTCTACACGCTACACGCTACACTCTACAGCCTACAGGCTACACTCTACACGCTACACCCTACACCCTTCACTCTACACCCTACACACTACACGCTACATGCTACACTCTACACTCTACACCCTACATGCTACACGCTACACGCTACATGCTACACGCTACACCCTACACTCTACACCCTACACCCTACACGCTACACCCTACACGCTACACCCTACACCCTACTCCCTACACGCTACACTCTACACTCTACACCCTACACCCTACACGCTACACGCTACACTCTACAACCTACACTCTACACCATACACCCTACACTCTACATTCTACACTCTACACGCTACAACCTACACGCTACACTCTACATGCTACACGCTACACTCTACACGCTACACTCTACACCCTACACGCTACACTCTACACCCTACACGCTACACCCTACACTACACGCTACATGCTACACTCTACACCCTACACGCTACACCCTACACTCTACACCCTACACCCTACACGCTACACACTACACGTTACACTCTACACCCTACACGCTACACCCTACATTCTACACCCTACATTCTACATGCTACACTCTACACCCTACACGATACACCCTACACTCTACATGCTACACCCTACACTCTACACCCTACACCCTACTCCCTACACGCTACACTCTACACCCTACACACTACACCCTACACGCTACACACTACACGCTACACTCTACACCCTACACGCTACACGCTACACGCTACACTCTACACCCTACACGCTACACTCTACACCCTACATGCTACACTCTACACCCTACACGCTACACCCTACACCCTACACCCTACACGCTACACGCTACACACTACACGCTACACTCTACATGCTACACCTTACACCCTACACGCTACACTCTACACGCTACACTCTACACCCTACACGCTACACTCTACACGCTACACTCTACACCCTACACGCTACACTCTACACGCTACACGCTACACTCTACACCCTACACGCTACACGCTGCACTCTACACCCTACACCATACACGCTACACTCTACACGCTACACGCTACATGCTACACTCTACACCATACACGCTACACTTTACACCCTACACACTACAACCTACACCCTACATGATACAAGCTACACTCTACACCCTACACACTACACTATACACCCTACACGCTACACCCTACACTCTACACCCTACACCCTACACGCTACACTCTACACCCTATACGCTACACCCTACACTCAACACCCTACACCCTACACCCTACACGCTACACGCTACACGCTACACGATACACGCTACACTCTACACCCTACACACTACTCTACACCCTACACCCTACACGCTACACCCTACACTCTACACCCTACACCCTACACGCTACATGCTACACTCTACACCCTACATGCTACACCCTACACTCTACACCCTACACGCTACACCCTACACCCTACATGCTACACACTACACTCTACACGCTACACCCTACACTCTACACCCTACACGCTATACGCTACACGCTACGCGCTACACTCTACGCCCTACACGCTACACCCTACACCCTACTACCTACACGCTACACGCTACACGCTACACCCTACACTCTACACCCTACACCCTACACGCTACACCCTACACCCTACACGCTACACGCTACACTCTACACGCTACACGCTACACTCTACACCCTACACCCTACACGCTACACGCTACACTCTACAACCTACACTCTACACCATACACCCTACACTCTACATTCTACACTCTACGCGCTACACCCTACACGCTACACGCTACACTCTACACGCTACACGCTACACTCTACACCCTACACTCTACACCATACACCTTACACTCTACGTTCTACACCCTACACGCTACACGCTACACCCTACACGATACACTCTACGCGCTACACGCTTCACTCTACACCCTACACGCTACACTCTACACCCTACACGCTACACCCTACACTCTAAACGCTACAAGCTACACGCTGCACGCTACACTCTACACCCTACACGCTACACCCTACACTCTACACCCTACAGCCTACATGCTACATGCTACACTCTACATCCTACATGCTACACCCTACACGCTACACGCTAAACACTACACTCTACACTCTACACGCTACACGCTACACTCTACAGCCTACAGGCTACACTCTACACGCTACACCCTACACCCTTCACTCTACACCCTACACCCTACACACTACATGCTACATGCTACACTCTACACTCTACACCCTACATGCTACACGCTACACGCTACATGCTACACGCTACACCCTACACTCTACACCCTACACCCTACAAGCTACACCCTACACGCTACACCCTACACCCTACTCCCTACAGGCTACACTCTACACTCTACACCCTACACCCTACACGCTACACTCTACAACCTACACTCTACACCATACACCCTACACTCTACATTCTACACTCTACACGCTACAACCTACACGCTACACTCTACATGCTAGACGCTACACTCTACACGCTACACGCTACACTCTACACCCTACACGCTACACTCTACACCCTACACGCTACACCCTACACTACATGCTACATGCTACACTCTACACCCTACACGCTACACCCTATACTCTACACCCTACACCCTACACGCTACACACTACACGTTACACTCTACACCCTACACGCTACACCCTACATTCTACACCCTACATTCTACATGCTACATGCTACACTCTACACCCTACACGATACACCCTACACTCTACATGCTACACCCTACACTCTACACCCTACACCCTACACCCTACACGCTACACTCTACACCCTACACACTACACCCTACACGCTACACGCTACACGCTACACTCTACACCCTACACGTTACATGCTACACGCTACACTCTACACCCTATACGCTACACTCTACACCCTACATGCTACACTCTACACCCCACACCCTACACCCTACATGCTACACGCTACACACTACTCGCTACACTCTACACACTACACCTTACACCCTACACGCTACACTCTACACGCTACACTCTACACCCTACACGCTACACTCTACACGCTACACGCTACACTCTACACCCTACACGCTACACGCTACACTCTACACCCTACACCATACATGCTACACTCTACACGCTACACGCTACATGCTACACTCTACACCATACACGCTACACTTTACACCCTACACACTACACCCTACACCCTACATGCTACACGCTACACTCTACACCCTACACACTACAATATACACCCTACACGCTACACCCTACACTCTACACCCTACACCCTACATGCTACACTCTACACCCTATGCCCCCTGAGGAAGGAGTGGTCTCGTACACTCCGAAACGCGTGTCGGGGATAGGACTCGTGGCCCCCTGCTCCCGCACCTTGTAGGTATGTTTTATGTGGCTATATGCCGCGTTTGTCATTGACACATTTCTATTATTGTATGATACATTGTTAGATCAGCACTGCTATTAATGTGAGGCGGGGGTGCGTAGGTCACTTGAGTCCGCATTTGTATGTCGGTGTTCCTTGGTGGACACATTTCATTTCCCCCTGTGACATTTACCTAGTGTCTGTACTGTTTTAATGGTTATTTAATAAACTTTAATACTTTTATGGGTCCTTTTGACTGCATTTTTGTGGTTTTTGTGACCCTATACGCTACACCCTACACTCAACACCCTACACCCTACACCCTACACGCTACACGCTACACCCTACACTCTACACCCTACACCCTACACGCTACATGCTACACTCTAGACCCTACATGCTACACCCTACACTCTACACCCTACACGCTACACCCTACACCCTACATGCTACACACTACACTCTACACCCTACACGCTACACCCTACACTCTACACCCTACACGCTATACGCTACACGCTACGCGCTACACTGTACACCCTACACGCTACACCCAACACTCTACACCCTACACCCTACATGCTACATGCTACACTCTACACTCTACACGCTACACGCTACACGCTACACTCTACACCCTACACGCTACACTCTACAACCTACACGCTACACCCTACACTCTACACCCTACACCCTACACGCTACACTCTACACCCTACACGCTACACCCTACACTCTACACCCTACACGCTACACTCTACACCCTATACGCTACACCGTACACTCTACACTCTACACCCTACACGCTACACGATACACGCTACACTCTACACTCTACACGCTACACTCTACACTCTACACCCTACACGCTACACGCTACACGCTACACCCTACACTCTGCATTCTACACCCTACACGCTACACGCTACACTCTACACCCTACACGCCAAACCCTACACTCTACACCCTACACCCTACACGCTACACGCTACACTCTATACCCTACACCCTACACTCTACACCCTACACCCTACACGCTACATTCTACACCCTACACGCTACACCCTACACTCTACACCCTACACCTTACATGCTACACTCTACACGCTACACGATACACGCTACACGCTACACCCTACACTCTACACCCTACACCCCACATGCTACACTCTACACGCTACACCCTACACGCTGCACTCTACACTCTACACCCTACACGCTACACGCTTCATGCTACACCCTGCACTCTACACCCTACACCCTACCCGCTACACGCCACATGCTACACGCTAGAGTGTAGGGTGTAGCGTGTAGGGTGTAGAGTGTAGCGTGTAGGGTGTAGGGTGTAGAGTGTAGGATGTAGCGTGTAGGGTGTAGAGTGTAGCGTGTAGGGTGTAGGGTGTAGAGTGTAGTGTGTAGGGTGTAGAGTGTAGCGTGTAGGGTGTAGAGTGTAGCGTGTAGGGTGTAGCGTGTAGGGTGTAGCGTGAAGGGTGTAGGGTGTAGAGTGTAGAGTGTAGCGTGTAGCGTGTAGGGTGTACAGTGTAGGGTGTTGGGTGTAGCGTGTAGCGTGTAGGGTGTAGATTGTAGCGTGTAGCGTGTAGTGTGTAGCGTGTAGGGTGTAGGGTGTAGAGTGTAGGGTGTAGCGTGTAGGGTGTAGAGTGTAGCGTGTAGGGTGTAGGGTGTAGAGTGTAGTGTGTAGCGTGTAGGGTGTAGAGTGTAGGGTGAAGGGTGTAGAGTGTAGAGTGTAGTGTAGCGTGTAGGGTGTACAGTGTAGCGTGTATCGTGTAGCGTGTAGCGCGTAGGGTGTAGGGTGTAGGGTGTTGAGTGTAGGGTGTAGCGTATAGGGTGTAGAGTGTAGCGAGTAGCGTGTAGCGTGTAGAGTGCAGCATGTAGGGTGTAGCGTGTAGCATGTAGCGTGTAGAGTGTAGTGTGTAGGGTGTAGGGTGTAGCGTGTAGGGTGTAGAGTGTAGCGTGTAGCGTGTAGCATGTAGCATGTAGAGTGTAGGGTGTAGCATGTAGCGTGTAGAGTGCAGCGTGTAGCGTGTAGTGTGTAGCGTGTAGCGTGTAGGGTGTAGGGTGTAGCGTGTAGAGTGTAGCGTGTAGGGTGTAGGGTGTAAAGTGTAGCGTGTAGGGTGCAGAGTGTAGCATGTAGCGTGTAGTGTGTAGGGTGTAGAGTGTAGCGTGTAGCGTGTAGGGTGTAGGGTGTAGCGTGTAGGGTGTAGCGTGTAGAATGTAGAGTGTAGCGTGTACGGTGTAGAGTGTAGGGTGTAGCATGTAGGGTGTAGGGTGTAGTGTGTAGGGTGTAGAGTGTAGCATGTAGCGTGTAGGGTGTAGACTGTAGGGTGTAGCGTGTAGGGTGTAGAGTGTAGCGTGTAGCGTGTAGGGTGTAGAGTGTAGGGTGTAGCGTGTAGCATGTAGGGTGTAAGGCGTAGAGTGTAAAGTGTAGCGTGTATTGTGTAGCGTGTAGCGTGTAGGGTGTAGGGTGTAGGGTGTAGAGTGTAGGGTGTAGCATATAGGATGTAGAGTGTAGCGTGTAGGGTGTAGGGTGTAGAGTGTAGGGTGTAGCGTGTAGGGTGTAGAGTGTAGCGTGTAGCGTGTAGCGTGTAGGGTGTAGAGTGTAGGGTGTAGCGTGTAGGGTGTAGAGTGTAGCGTGTATCGTGTAGCGTGTAGCGTGAAGGGTGTAGGGTGTAGGGTGTAGAGTGTAGGGTGTAGCGTATAGGGTGTAGAGTGTAGCGTGTAGGGTGTAGAGTGTAGGGTGTAGCGTGTAGGGTGTAGATTTTAGCGTGTAGTGTGCAGCGTGTAGGGTGTATGGTGTAGCGTGTAGGGTGTAGAGTGTAGAATGTAGGGTGTAGAGTGTAGCGTGTAGCGTGTAGGGTGTAGGGTGTAGAGTGTAGGGTGTAGCGTGTATCGTGTAGCATGTAGGGTGTAGGGTGTAGAGTGTAGCGTGTAGGGTGTAGAGTGTAGCGTGTATAGTGTAGCTTGTAGGGTGTAGGGTGTAGAGTGTAGGGTGTAGCGTGTAGGGTGTAGGGTGTAGAGTGTAGGGTGTAGCGTGTAGAGTGTAGCCTGTAGGGTGTAGAGTGTAGCATGTAGCGTGTAGAGTGTAGGGTGTAGCTCTTTCCAATGGACTACAAGCATAAGTGAAGCAGTGAGCAGCAGTCTCTATTAGTATAGGAGATAACAGAAAACATTTCACATTTTTCCCCATTGGGTCATAACTTCTTTTACAATGATCAGAGGTTGAAATTTTTTGCGTTTTCCTGCTCTTTCCAATGGCTTACAAGCATAAGTGAAGCGGTGAGCAGCAGTTTCTATTAGTATAGGACCCAATGGGGAAATGGGGAAAAATGTGAAATGTTTTCCGTTATCTCTTATACTATTAGAGACTGATGCTCACTGCTTCACTTATGCTTGTAGGCCATTGGAAATAGCTGGAAAACGCATCATTCTAACAGAAGTTTTGACCCAGTGGGGAAATGGGGAAAAATGTGCACATTACACCCTACACTCTATAATCTACTCCCTACACGCTACACCCTACACCCTACACCCTACCCTCTACACCCTACACCCTACACGCTACACGCTACATGCTACACTCTACACTCTACACGCTACACGCTACACGCTACACGCTACACCCTACACTCTACACCCTACACCCTACACGCTACACCCTACACCCTACTACCTACACGCTACACGCTACACCCTACACTCTACACCCTACACCCTACACGCTACACGCTACACTCTACACGCTACACGCTACACTCTACACCCTACACTCTACACCATACACCTTACACTCTACGTTCTACACCCTACACGATACACGCTACACCCTACACGCTACACTCTAAGAACTACACGCTTCACTCTACACCCTACACGCTACACTCTACACCCTACACGCTACACCTTACACTCTACACGCTACAAGCAACACGCTACACGCTACACTCTACACCCTACACGCTACACCCTACACTCTACACCCTACAGCCTACACGCTACATGCTACACTCTACATCCAACATTCTACACCCTACACGCTACACGCTACACACTACACTCTACACTCTACACTCTACACGCTACACGCTACACTCTACACCCTACAGGCTACACTACACGCTACACCCTTCACTCCACACCCTACACCCTACATTCTACACGCTACATGCTACACTCTACACCCTACACGATACACCCTACACTCTACATGCTACATCCTACACTCTACACCCTACACCCTACACGCTACACTCTACACCCTACACACTACACCCTACACGCTACACGCTACACGCTGCACTCTACACCCTACATGCTACACGCTACACGCTACACTCTACACCCTACACGCTACACTCTACACCCTACATGCTACACTCTACACCCTACACGCTACACCCTACACCCTACACCCTACACGCTACACACTACACGCTACACTCTACACGCTACACCTTACACCCTACACGCTACACTCTACACGCTACACTCTACACCCTACACGCTACACTCTACACGCTACACGCTACACTCTACACCCTACACGCTGCACTCTACACCCTACACCATACACGCTACACTCTACACGCTACACGCTACATGCTACACGCTACACCCTACGCTCTACACCCTACACCCTACACGCTACACCCTACACGCTACACCCTACACCCTACTCCCTACACGCTACACTCTACACTCTACACCCTACACCCTACACGCTACACACTACACTCTACAACCTACACTCTACACCATACACCCTACACTCTACATTCTACACCCTACACGCTACAACCTACACGCTACACTCTACACGCTACACTCTACACGCTACATGCTACACCCTACGCTACACGCTACATGCTACACTCTACACCCTACACGCTACACCCTACACTCTACACCCTACACCCTACACGCTACACACTACACGTTACACTCTACACCCTACACGCTACACCCTACATTCTACACCCTACATTCTACACGCTACATGCTACACTCTACACCCTACACGATACACCCTACACTCTACATGCTACACCCTACACTCTACACCCTACACCCTACACCCTACACGCTACACTCTACACCCTACACACTACACCCTACACGCTACACGCTACACTCTACACCCTACACGCTACACGCTACACGCTACACTCTACACCCTACACGCTACACTCTACACCCTACATGCTACACTCTACACCCTACACCCTACATGCTACACGCTACACACTACTCGCTACACTCTACACACTACACCTTACACCCTACACGCTACACTCTACACGCTACACTCTACACCCTACACGCTACACTCTACACGCTACACGCTACACTCTACACCCTACACGCTACATGCTACACTCTACACATACACGCTACACTTTACACCCTACGCACTACACCCTACACCCTACATGCTACACGCTACACTCTACACCCTACACACTACACTATACACCCTACACGCTACACCCTACATTCAACACCCTACACCCTACATGCTACACTCTACACCCTATACGCTACACCCTACACTCAACACCCTACACCCTACACCCTACACGCTACACGCTACACCCTACACTCTACACACTACACCCTACACGCTACATGCTACACTCTAGACCCTACATGCTACACCCTACACTCTACACCCTACACGCTACACCCTACACCCTACATGCTACACACTACACTCTACACCCTACAAGCTACACCCTACACTCTACACCCTAGACGCTATACGCTACACGCTACGCGCTACACTGTACACCTTACACGCTACACCCAACACTCTACACCCTACACCCTACATGCTACATGCTACACTCTACACTCTACACGCTACACTCTACACCCTACACGCTACACCCTACACTCTACACCCTACACCCTACACGCTACACTCTACACCCCACACGCTACACCCTACACTCTACACCCTACACCCTACACGCTACACTCTACACCCTATACGCTACACCGTACACTCTACACTCTACACCCTACACGCTACACGATACACGCTACACTCTACACTCTACACGCTACACTCTACACTCTACACCCTACACGCTACACGCTACACGCTACACCCTACACTCTACATTCTACACCCTACACGCTACACGCTACACTCTACACCCTACACGCCAAACCCTACACTCTACACCCTTCACCCTACACGCTACACGCTACACTCTATACCCTACACCCTTCACTCTACACCCTACACCCTACACGCTACACTACACCCTACACGCTACACCCTACACTCTACACCCTACACCCTACATGCTACACTCTACACGCTACACGATACACGCTACACGCTACACCCTACACTCTACACCCTACACGCTACACCCTACACTCTACACCCTACACCCTACATGCTACACTCTACACGCTACACGATACACGCTACATGCTACACGCTACACTCTACACCCTACACGCTACACCCTACAGCCTACACGCTACATGCTACACTCTACATCCTACATGCTACACCCTACACGCTACACGCTACACACTACACTCTACACTCTACACGCTACACGCTACACTCTACACCCTACAGGCTACACTCTACACCCTTCACTCTACACCCGACACCCTACACGCTACACGCTACATGCTACACTCTACACTCTACACCCTACATGCTACACGCTACACGCTACATGCTACACGCTACACCCTACACTCTACACACTACACCCTACACGCTACACCCTACACGCTACACCCTACACCCTACTCCCTACACGCTACACTCTACACTCTACACCCTACACCCTACACGCTACACTCTACAACCTACACTCTACACCACACACCCTACACTCTACATTCTACACCCTACACGCTACAACCTACACGCTACACGCTGCACGCTACACTCTACACCCTACACGCTACACTCTACACCCTACACGCTACACCCTACACTACACGCTGCATGCTACACTCTACACCCTACATGCTACACCCTACACTCTACACCCTACACCCTACACGCTACATGTTACACTCTACACCCTACACGATACACCCTACACTCTACATGCTACATCCTACACTCTACACCCTACACCCTACACGCTACACTCTACACCCTACACACTACACCCTACACGCTACACGCTGCACTCTACACCCTACACGCTACATGCTACACTCTACACCCTACATGCTACACTCTACACCCTACATGCTACACTCTACAACCTACACGCTACACCCTACACCCTACACCCTACACGCTACACGCTACACACTACACGCTACACTCGACACGCTAAACCTTACACCCTACACGCTACACTCTACACGCTACACTCTACACCCTACACGCTACACTCTACATGCTACACTCTACACCCTACACGCTACACTCTACACGCTACACGCTACACTCTACACCCTACACGGTACACGCTGCACTCTACACCCTACACCATACACGCTACACTCTACACGCTACACGCTACATGCTACACTCTACACCATACACGCTACACTTTACACCCTACACACTACACCCTACACCCTACATGCTACACGCTACACTCTACACCCTACACACTACACTATACACCCTACACGCTACACCCTACACTCTACACCCTACACGCTACACTCTACACCCTATACGCTACACCCTACACTCAACACCCTACACCCTACACCCTACAGGCTACACGCTACACGCTACACGATACACGCTACACGATACACGCTACACTCTACACCCTACACACTACTCTACACCCCACACCCTACATGCTACACCCTACACTCTACACCCTACACCCTACACGCTACATGCTACACTCTACACCCTACATGCTACACCCTACACTCTACACCCTACACGCTACACCCTACACCCTACATGCTACACACTACACTCTACACCCTACACGCTACACCCTACACTCTACACCCTACACGCTATACGCTACACGCTACGCGCTACACTCTACGCCCTACACGCTACACCCTACACCCTACTACCTACACGCTACACGCTACACGCTACACCCTACACTCTACACCCTACACGCTACGCGCTACACTCTACACGCTACACTCTACACCCTACACTCTACACCATACACCTTACACTCTACGTTCTACACCCTACACGCTACACGCTGCACCCTACACGCTACACTCTACGCGCTACACGCTTCACTCTACACCCTACACGCTACACTCTACACCCTACACGCTACACCCTACACTCTACACGCTACAAGCTACACGCTGCACGCTACACTCTACACCCTACACGCTACACCCTACACTCTACACCCTACAGCCTACACGCTACATGCTACACTCTACATCCTACATGCTACACCCTACACGCTACACGCTACACACTACACTCTACACTCTACACGCTACACGCTACACTCTACAGCCTACAGGCTACACTCTACACGCTACACCCTACACCCTTCACTCTACACCCTACACCCTACACACTACACGCTACATGCTACACTCTACACTCTACACCCTACATGCTACACGCTACACGCTACATGCTACACGCTACACCCTACACTCTACACCCTACACCCTACACGCTACACCCTACACGCTACACCCTACACCCTACTCCCTACACGCTACACTCTACACTGTACACCCTACACCCTACACGCTACACGCTACACTCTACAACCTACACTCTACACCATACACCCTACACTCTACATTCTACACTCTACACGCTACAACCTACACGCTACACTCTACATGCTACACGCTACACTCTACACGCTACACTCTACACCCTACACGCTACACTCTACACCCTACACGCTACACCCTACACTACACGCTACATGCTACACTCTACACCCTACACGCTACACCCTACACTCTACACCCTACACCCTACACGCTACACACTACACGTTACACTCTACACCCTACACGCTACACCCTACATTCTACACCCTACATTCTACATGCTACATGCTACACTCTACACCCTACACGATACACCCTACACTCTACATGCTACACCCTACACTCTACACCCTACACCCTACACGCTACACTCTACACCCTACACACTACACCCTACACGCTACACACTACACGCTACACTCTACACCCTACACGCTACACGCTACACGCTACACTCTACACCCTACACGCTACACCCTACACCCTACACCCTACACGCTACACGCTACACACTACACGCTACACTCTACATGCTACACCTTACACCCTACACGCTACACTCTACACGCTACACTCTACACCCTACACGCTACACTCTACACGCTACACTCTACACCCTACACGCTACACTCTACACGCTACACGCTACACTCTACACCCTACACGCTACACGCTGCACTCTACACCCTACACCATACACGCTACACTCTACACGCTACACGCTACATGCTACACTCTACACCATACACGCTACACTTTACACCCTACACACTACACCCTACACCCTACATGCTACAAGCTACACTCTACACCCTACACACTACACTATACACCCTACACGCTACACCCTACACTCTGCACCCTACACCCTACACGCTACACTCTACACCCTATACGCTACACCCTACACTCAACACCCTACACCCTACACGCTACACGCTACACGCTACACGATACACGCTACACTCTACACCCTACAAACTACTCTACACCCTACACCCTACACGCTACACCCTACACTCTACACCCTACACCCTACACGCTACATGCTACACTCTACACCCTACATGCTACACCCTACACTCTACACCCTACACGCTACACCCTACACCCTACATGCTACACACTACACTCTACACCCTACACGCTACACCCTACACTCTACACCCTACACGCTATACGCTACACGCTACGCGCTACACTCTACGCCCTACACGCTACACCCTACACCCTACTACCTACACGCTACACGCTACACGCTACACGCTACACCCTACACTCTACACCCTACACCCTACACGCTACACCCTACACCCTACACGCTACACGCTACACTCTACACGCTACACGCTACACTCTACACCCTACACCCTACACGCTACACGCTACACTCTACAACCTACACTCTACACCATACACCCTACACTCTACATTCTACACTCTACGCGCTACACCCTACACGCTACACGCTACACTCTACACGCTACACGCTACACTCTACACCCTACACTCTACACCATACACCTTACACTCTACGTTCTACACCCTACACGCTACACGCTACACCCTACACGATACACTCTACGCGCTACACGCTTCACTCTACACCCTACACGCTACACTCTACACCCTACACGCTACACCCTACACTCTACACGCTACAAGCTACACGCTGCACGCTACACTCTACACCCTACACGCTACACCCTACACTCTACACCCTACAGCCTACATGCTACATGCTACACTCTACATCCTACATGCTACACCCTACACGCTACACGCTAAACACTACACTCTACACTCTACACGCTACACGCTACACTCTACAGCCTACAGGCTACACTCTACACGCTACACCCTACACCCTTCACTCTACACCCTACACACTACACGCTACATGCTACACTCTACACTCTACACCCTACATGCTACACGCTACACGCTACATGCTACACGCTACACCCTACACTCTACACCCTACACCCTACACGCTACACCCTACACGCTACACCCTACACCCTACTCCCTACACGCTACACTCTACACTCTACACCCTACACCCTACACGCTACACGCTACACTCTACAACCTACACTCTACACCATACACCCTACACTCTACATTCTACACTCTACACGCTACAACCTACACGCTACACTCTACATGCTACACGCTACACTCTACACGCTACACTCTACACCCTACACGCTACACTCTACACCCTACACGCTACACCCTACACTACACGCTACATGCTACACTCTACACCCTACACGCTACACCCTACACTCTACACCCTACACCCTACACGCTACACACTACACGTTACACTCTACACCCTACACGCTACACCCTACATTCTACACCCTACATTCTACATGCTACATGCTACACTCTACACCCTACACGATACACCCTACACTCTACATGCTACACCCTACACTCTACACCCTACTCCCTACACGCTACACTCTACACCCTACACACTACACCCTACACGCTACACACTACACGCTACACTCTACACCCTACACGCTACACGCTACACGCTACACTCTACACCCTACACGCTACACTCTACACCCTACATGCTACACTCTACACCCTACACGCTACACCCTACACCCTACACCCTACACGCTACACGCTACACACTACACGCTACACTCTACATGCTACACCTTACACCCTACACGCTACACTCTACACGCTACACTCTACACCCTACACGCTACACTCTACACGCTACACTCTACACCCTACACGCTACACTCTACACGCTACACGCTACACTCTACACCCTACACGCTACACGCTGCACTCTACACCCTACACCATACACGCTACACTCTACACGCTACACGCTACATGCTACACTCTACACCATACACGCTACACTTTACACCCTACACACTACAACCTACACCCTACATGATACAAGCTACACTCTACACCCTACACACTACACTATACACCCTACACGCTACACCCTACACTCTACACCCTACACCCTACACGCTACACTCTACACCCTATACGCTACACCCTACACTCAACACCCTACACCCTACACCCTACACCCTACACGCTACACGCTACACGCTACACTCTACACCCTACACACTACTCTACACCCTACACCCTACACGCTACACCCTACACTCTACACCCTACACCCTACACGCTACATGCTACACTCTACACCCTACATGCTACACCCTACACTCTACACCCTACACGCTACACCCTACACCCTACATGCTACACACTACACTCTACACCCTACACGCTACACCCTACACTCTACACCCTACACGCTATACGCTACACGCTACGCGCTACACTCTACGCCCTACACGCTACACCCTACACCCTACTACCTACACGCTACACGCTACACGCTACACCCTACACTCTACACCCTACACCCTACACGCTACACCCTACACCCTACACGCTACACGCTACACTCTACACGCTACACGCTACACTCTACACCCTACACCCTACACGCTACACGCTACACTCTACAACCTACACTCTACACCATACACCCTACACTCTACATTCTACACTCTACGCGCTACACCCTACACGCTACACGCTACACTCTACACGCTACACGCTACACTCTACACCCTACACTCTACACCATACACCTTACACTCTACGTTCTACACCCTACACGCTACACGCTACACCCTACACGATACACTCTACGCGCTACACGCTTCACTCTACACCCTACACGCTACACTCTACACCCTACACGCTACACCCTACACTCTAAACGCTACAAGCTACACGCTGCACGCTACACTCTACACCCTACACGCTACACCCTACACTCTACACCCTACAGCCTACATGCTACATGCTACACTCTACATCCTACATGCTACACCCTACACGCTACACGCTAAACACTACACTCTACACTCTACACGCTACACGCTACACTCTACAGCCTACAGGCTACACTCTACACGCTACACCCTACACCCTTCACTCTACACCCTACTCCCTACACACTACATGCTACATGCTACACTCTACACTCTACACCCTACATGCTACACGCTACACGCTACATGCTACACGCTACACCCTACACTCTACACCCTACACCCTACAAGCTACACCCTACACGCTACACCCTACACCCTACTCCCTACACGCTACACTCTACACTCTACACCCTACACCCTACACGCTACACTCTACAACCTACACTCTACACCATACACCCTACACTCTACATTCTACACTCTACACGCTACAACCTACACGCTACACTCTACATGCTAGACGCTACACTCTACACGCTACACGCTACACTCTACACCCTACACGCTACACTCTACACCCTACACGCTACACCCTACACTACATGCTACATGCTACACTCTACACCCTACACGCTACACCCTATACTCTACACCCTACACCCTACACGCTACACACTACACGTTACACTCTACACCCTACACGCTACACCCTACATTCTACACCCTACATTCTACATGCTACATGCTACACTCTACACCCTACACTATACACCCTACACTCTACATGCTACACCCTACACTCTACACCCTACACCCTACACCCTACATGCTACACTCTACACCCTACACACTACACCCTACACGCTACACGCTACACTCTACACCCTACACGTTACATGCTACACGCTACACTCTACACCCTATACGCTACACTCTACACCCTACATGCTACACTCTACACCCCACACCCTACACCCTACATGCTACACGCTACACACTACTCGCTACACTCTACACACTACACCTTACACCCTACACGCTACACTCTACACGCTACACTCTACACCCTACACGCTACACTCTACACGCTACACGCTACACTCTACACCCTACACGCTACACGCTACACTCTACACCCTACACCATACATGCTACACTCTACACGCTACACGCTACATGCTACACTCTACACCATACACGCTACACTTTACACCCTACACACTACACCCTACACCCTACATGCTACACGCTACACTCTACACCCTACACACTACAATATACACCCTACACGCTACACCCTACACTCTACACCCTACACCCTACATGCTACACTCTACACCCTATGCCCCCTGAGGAAGGAGTGGTCTCGTACACTCCGAAACGCGTGTCGGGGATAGGACTCGTGGCCCCCTGCTCCCGCACCTTGTAGGTATGTTTTATGTGGCTATATGCCGCGTTTGTCATTGACACTTATTTCTATTATTGTATGATACATTGTTAGATCAGCACTGCTATTAATGTGAGGCGGGGGTGCGTAGGTCACTTGAGTCCGCATTTGTATGTCGGTGTTCCTTGGTGGACACATTTCATTTCCCCCTGTGACATTTACCTAGTGTCTGTACTGTTTTAATGGTTATTTAATAAACTTTAATACTTTTATGGGTCCTTTTGACTGCATTTTTGTGGTTTTTGTGACCCTATACGCTACACCCTACACTCAACACCCTACACCCTACACCCTACACGCTACACGCTACACCCTACACTCTACACCCTACACCCTACACGCTACATGCTACACTCTAGACCCTACATGCTACACCCTACACTCTACACCCTACACGCTACACCCTACACCCTACATGCTACACACTACACTCTACACCCTACACGCTACACCCTACACTCTACACCCTACACGCTATACGCTACACGCTACGCGCTACACTGTACACCCTACACGCTACACCCAACACTCTACACCCTACACCCTACATGCTACATGCTACACTCTACACTCTACACGCTACACGCTACACGCTACACTCTACACCCTACACGCTACACTCTACAACCTACACGCTACACCCTACACTCTACACCCTACACCCTACACGCTACACTCTACACCCTACACGCTACACCCTACACTCTACACCCTACACGCTACACTCTACACCCTATACGCTACACCGTACACTCTACACTCTACACCCTACACGCTACACGATACACGCTACACTCTACACTCTACACGCTACACTCTACACTCTACACCCTACACGCTACACGCTACACGCTACACCCTACACTCTGCATTCTACACCCTACACGCTACACGCTACACTCTACACCCTACACGCCAAACCCTACACTCTACACCCTACACCCTACACGCTACACGCTACACTCTATACCCTACACCCTACACTCTACACCCTACACCCTACACGCTACATTCTACACCCTACACGCTACACCCTACACTCTACACCCTACACCTTACATGCTACACTCTACACGCTACACGATACACGCTACACGCTACACCCTACACTCTACACCCTACACCCCACATGCTACACTCTACACGCTACACCCTACACGCTGCACTCTACACTCTACACCCTACACGCTACACGCTTCATGCTACACCCTGCACTCTACACCCTACACCCTACCCGCTACACGCCACATGCTACACGCTAGAGTGTAGGGTGTAGCGTGTAGGGTGTAGAGTGTAGCGTGTAGGGTGTAGGGTGTAGAGTGTAGGATGTAGCGTGTAGGGTGTAGAGTGTAGCGTGTAGGGTGTAGGGTGTAGAGTGTAGTGTGTAGGGTGTAGAGTGTAGCGTGTAGGGTGTAGAGTGTAGCGTGTAGGGTGTAGCGTGTAGGGTGTAGCGTGAAGGGTGTAGGGTGTAGAGTGTAGAGTGTAGCGTGTAGCGTGTAGGGTGTACAGTGTAGGGTGTTGGGTGTAGCGTGTAGCGTGTAGGGTGTAGATTGTAGCGTGTAGCGTGTAGTGTGTAGCGTGTAGGGTGTAGAGTGTAGGGTGTAGCGTGTAGGGTGTAGAGTGTAGCGTGTAGGGTGTAGGGTGTAGAGTGTAGTGTGTAGCGTGTAGGGTGTAGAGTGTAGGGTGAAGGGTGTAGAGTGTAGAGTGTAGTGTAGCGTGTAGGGTGTACAGTGTAGCGTGTATCGTGTAGCGTGTAGCGCGTAGGGTGTAGGGTGTTGAGTGTAGGGTGTAGCGTATAGGGTGTAGAGTGTAGCGAGTAGCGTGTAGCGTGTAGAGTGCAGCATGTAGGGTGTAGCGTGTAGCATGTAGCGTGTAGAGTGTAGTGTGTAGGGTGTAGGGTGTAGGGTGTAGAGTGTAGCGTGTAGCGTGTAGCATGTAGCATGTAGAGTGTAGGGTGTAGCATGTAGCGTGTAGAGTGCAGCGTGTAGCGTGTAGTGTGTAGCGTGTAGCGTGTAGGGTGTAGGGTGTAGCGTGTAGAGTGTAGCGTGTAGGGTGTAGGGTGTAAAGTGTAGCGTGTAGGGTGCAGAGTGTAGCATGTAGCGTGTAGTGTGTAGGGTGTAGAGTGTAGCGTGTAGCGTGTAGGGTGTAGGGTGTAGCGTGTAGGGTGTAGCGTGTAGAATGTAGAGTGTAGCGTGTACGGTGTAGAGTGTAGGGTGTAGCATGTAGGGTGTAGTGTGTAGGGTGTAGAGTGTAGCATGTAGCGTGTAGGGTGTAGACTGTAGGGTGTAGCGTGTAGGGTGTAGAGTGTAGCGTGTAGCGTGTAGGGTGTAGAGTGTAGGGTGTAGCGTGTAGCATGTAGGGTGTAAGGCGTAGAGTGTAAAGTGTAGCGTGTATTGTGTAGCGTGTAGCGTGTAGGGTGTAGGGTGTAGGGTGTAGAGTGTAGGGTGTAGCATATAGGATGTAGAGTGTAGCGTGTAGGGTGTAGGGTGTAGAGTGTAGGGTGTAGCGTGTAGGGTGTAGAGTGTAGCGTGTAGCGTGTAGCGTGTAGGGTGTAGAGTGTAGGGTGTAGCGTGAAGGGTGTAGGGTGTAGGGTGTAGAGTGTAGGGTGTAGCGTATAGGGTGTAGAGTGTAGCGTGTAGGGTGTAGAGTGTAGGGTGTAGCGTGTAGGGTGTAGATTTTAGCGTGTAGTGTGCAGCGTGTAGGGTGTATGGTGTAGCGTGTAGGGTGTAGAGTGTAGAATGTAGGGTGTAGAGTGTAGCGTGTAGCGTGTAGGGTGTAGGGTGTAGAGTGTAGGGTGTAGCGTGTATCGTGTAGCATGTAGGGTGTAGGGTGTAGAGTGTAGCGTGTAGGGTGTAGAGTGTAGCGTGTATAGTGTAGCTTGTAGGGTGTAGGGTGTAGAGTGTAGGGTGTAGCGTGTAGGGTGTAGGGTGTAGAGTGTAGGGTGTAGCGTGTAGAGTGTAGCCTGTAGGGTGTAGAGTGTAGCATGTAGCGTGTAGAGTGTAGGGTGTAGCTCTTTCCAATGGACTACAAGCATAAGTGAAGCAGTGAGCAGCAGTCTCTATTAGTATAGGAGATAACAGAAAACATTTCACATTTTTCCCCATTGGGTCATAACTTCTTTTACAATGATCAGAGGTTGAAATTTTTTGCGTTTTCCTGCTCTTTCCAATGGCTTACAAGCATAAGTGAAGCGGTGAGCAGCAGTTTCTATTAGTATAGGACCCAATGGGGAAATGGGGAAAAATGTGAAATGTTTTCCGTTATCTCTTATACTATTAGAGACTGATGCTCACTGCTTCACTTATGCTTGTAGGCCATTGGAAATAGCTGGAAAACGCATCATTCTAACATAAGTTTTGACCCAGTGGGGAAATGGGGAAAAATGTGCACATTACACCCTACACTCTATAATCTACTCCCTACACGCTACACCCTACACCCTACACCCTACCCTCTACACCCTACACCCTACACGCTACACGCTACATGCTACACTCTACACTCTACACGCTACACGCTACACGCTACACGCTACACCCTACACTCTACACCCTACACCCTACACGCTACACCCTACACCCTACTACCTACACGCTACACGCTACACCCTACACTCTACACCCTACACCCTACACGCTACACGCTACACTCTACACGCTACACGCTACACTCTACACCCTACACTCTACACCATACACCTTACACTCTACGTTCTACACCCTACACGATACACGCTACACCCTACACGCTACACTCTAAGAACTACACGCTTCACTCTACACCCTACACGCTACACTCTACACCCTACACGCTACACCTTACACTCTACACGCTACAAGCAACACGCTACACGCTACACTCTACACCCTACACGCTACACCCTACACTCTACACCCTACAGCCTACACGCTACATGCTACACTCTACATCCAACATTCTACACCCTACACGCTACACGCTACACACTACACTCTACACTCTACACTCTACACGCTACACGCTACACTCTACACCCTACAGGCTACACTACACGCTACACCCTTCACTCCACACCCTACACCCTACATTCTACACGCTACATGCTACACTCTACACCCTACACGATACACCCTACACTCTACATGCTACATCCTACACTCTACACCCTACACCCTACACGCTACACTCTACACCCTACACACTACACCCTACACGCTACACGCTACACGCTGCACTCTACACCCTACATGCTACACGCTACACGCTACACTCTACACCCTACACGCTACACTCTACACCCTACATGCTACACTCTACACCCTACACGCTACACCCTACACCCTACACCCTACACGCTACACACTACACGCTACACTCTACACGCTACACCTTACACCCTACACGCTACACTCTACACGCTACACTCTACACCCTACACGCTACACTCTACACGCTACACGCTACACTCTACACCCTACACGCTGCACTCTACACCCTACACCATACACGCTACACTCTACACGCTACACGCTACATGCTACACGCTACACCCTACGCTCTACACCCTACACCCTACACGCTACACCCTACACGCTACACCCTACACCCTACTCCCTACACGCTACACTCTACACTCTACACCCTACACCCTACACGCTACACACTACACTCTACAACCTACACTCTACACCATACACCCTACACTCTACATTCTACACCCTACACGCTACAACCTACACGCTACACTCTACACGCTACACTCTACACGCTACATGCTACACCCTACGCTACACGCTACATGCTACACTCTACACCCTACACGCTACACCCTACACTCTACACCCTACACCCTACACGCTACACACTACACGTTACACTCTACACCCTACACGCTACACCCTACATTCTACACCCTACATTCTACACGCTACATGCTACACTCTACACCCTACACGATACACCCTACACTCTACATGCTACACCCTACACTCTACACCCTACACCCTACACCCTACACGCTACACTCTACACCCTACACACTACACCCTACACGCTACACGCTACACGCTACACTCTACACCCTACACGCTACACGCTACACGCTACACTCTACACCCTACACGCTACACTCTACACCCTACATGCTACACTCTACACTCTACACCCTACATGCTACACGCTACACACTACTCGCTACACTCTACACACTACACCTTACACCCTACACGCTACACTCTACACG
Source organism: Ranitomeya variabilis (assembly GCF_051348905.1). NCBI lineage: Eukaryota > Metazoa > Chordata > Amphibia > Anura > Dendrobatidae > Ranitomeya > Ranitomeya variabilis. The sequence goes on from NC_135239.1 coordinate 131,330,800, forward strand.
CTACACTCTACACCCTACACGCTACACTCTACACGCTACACGCTACACTCTACACCCTACACGCTACATGCTACACTCTACACATACACGCTACACTTTACACCCTACGCACTACACCCTACACCCTACATGCTACACGCTACACTCTACACCCTACACACTACACTATACACCCTACATGCTACACCCTACATTCAACACCCTACACCCTACATGCTACACTCTACACCCTATACGCTACACCCTACACTCAACACCATACACCCTACACCCTACACGCTACACGCTACACCCTACACTCTACACACTACACCCTACACGCTACATGCTACACTCTAGACCCTACATGCTACACCCTACACTCTACACCCTACACGCTACACCCTACACCCTACATGCTACACACTACACTCTACACCCTACACGCTACACCCTACACTCTACACCCTAGACGCTATACGCTACACGCTACGCGCTACACTGTACACCTTACACGCTACACCCAACACTCTACACCCTACACCCTACATGCTACATGCTACACTCTACACTCTACACGCTACACTCTACACCCTACACGCTACACCCTACACTCTACACCCTACACCCTACACGCTACACTCTACACCCCACACGCTACACCCTACACTCTACACCCTACACCCTACACGCTACACTCTACACCCTATACGCTACACCGTACACTCTACACTCTACACCCTACACGCTACACGATACACGCTACACTCTACACTCTACACGCTACACTCTACACTCTACACCCTACACGCTACACGCTACACGCTACACCCTACACTCTACATTCTACACCCTACACGCTACACGCTACACTCTACACCCTACACGCCAAACCCTACACTCTACACCCTTCACCCTACACGCTACACGCTACACTCTATACCCTACACCCTACACTCTACACCCTACACCCTACACGCTACACTACACCCTACACGCTACACCCTACACTCTACACCCTACACCCTACATGCTACACTCTACACGCTACACGATACACGCTACACGCTACACCCTACACTCTACACCCTACACGCTACACCCTACACTCTACACCCTACACCCTACATGCTACACTCTACACGCTACACGATACACGCTACACGCTACACGCTACACTCTACACCCTACACGCTACACCCTACAGCCTACACGCTACATGCTACACTCTACATCCTACATGCTACACCCTACACGCTACACGCTACACACTACACTCTACACTCTACACGCTACACGCTACACTCTACACCCTACAGGCTACACTCTACACCCTTCACTCTACACCCGACACCCTACACGCTACACGCTACATGCTACACTCTACACTCTACACCCTACATGCTACACGCTACACGCTACATGCTACACGATACACCCTACACTCTACACACTACACCCTACACGCTACACCCTACACGCTACACCCTACACCCTACTCCCTACACGCTACACTCTACACTCTACACCCTACACCCTACACGCTACACTCTACAACCTACACTCTACACCACACACCCTACACTCTACATTCTACACCCTACACGCTACAACCTACACGCTACACGCTGCACGCTACACTCTACACCCTACACGCTACACTCTACACCCTACACGCTACACCCTACACTACACGCTGCATGCTACACTCTACACCCTACATGCTACACCCTACACTCTACACCCTACACCCTACACGCTACATGTTACACTCTACACCCTACACGATACACCCTACACTCTACATGCTACATCCTACACTCTACACCCTACACCCTACACGCTACACTCTACACCCTACACACTACACCCTACACGCTACACGCTGCACTCTACACCCTACACGCTACATGCTACACTCTACACCCTACATGCTACACTCTACACCCTACATGCTACACTCTACAACCTACACGCTACACCCTACACCCTACACCCTACACGCTACACGCTACACACTACACGCTACACTCAACACGCTACACCTTACACCCTACACGCTACACTCTACACGCTACACTCTACACCCTACACGCTACACTCTACATGCTACACTCTACACCCTACACGCTACACTCTACACGCTACACGCTACACTCTACACCCTACACGGTACACGCTGCACTCTACACCCTACACCATACACGCTACACTCTACACGCTACACGCTACATGCTACACTCTACACCATACACGCTACACTTTACACCCTACACACTACACCCTACACCCTACATGCTACACGCTACACTCTACACCCTACACACTACACTATACACCCTACACGCTACACCCTACACTCTACACCCTACACGCTACACTCTACACCCTATACGCTACACCCTACACTCAACACCCTACACCCTACACCCTACAGGCTACACGCTACACGCTACACGCTACACGATACACGCTACACTCTACACCCTACACACTACTCTACACCCCACACCCTACATGCTACACCCTACACTCTACACCCTACACCCTACACGCTACATGCTACACTCTACACCCTACATGCTACACCCTACACTCTACACCCTACACGCTACACCCTACACCCTACATGCTACACACTACACTCTACACCCTACACGCTACACCCTACACTCTACACCCTACACGCTATACGCTACACGCTACGCGCTACACTCTACGCCCTACACGCTACACCCTACACCCTACTACCTACACGCTACACGCTACACGCTACACCCTACACTCTACACCCTACACGCTACGCGCTACACTCTACACGCTACACGCTACACTCTACACCCTACACTCTACACCATACACCTTACACTCTACGTTCTACACCCTACACGCTACACGCTGCACCCTACACGCTACACTCTACGCGCTACACGCTTCACTCTACACCCTTCACGCTACACTCTACACCCTACACGCTACACCCTACACTCTACACGCTACAAGCTACACGCTGCACGCTACACTCTACACCCTACACGCTACACCCTACACTCTACACCCTACAGCCTACACGCTACATGCTACACTCTACATCCTACATGCTACACCCTACACGCTACACGCTACACACTACACTCTACACTCTACACGCTACACGCTACACTCTACAGCCTACAGGCTACACTCTACACGCTACACCCTACACCCTTCACTCTACACCCTACACCCTACACACTACACGCTACATGCTACACTCTACACTCTACACCCTACATGCTACACGCTACACGCTACATGCTACACGCTACACCCTACACTCTACACCCTACACCCTACACGCTACACCCTACACGCTACACCCTACACCCTACTCCCTACACGCTACACTCTACACTCTACACCCTACACCCTACACGCTACACGCTACACTCTACAACCTACACTCTACACCATACACCCTACACTCTACATTCTACACTCTACACGCTACAACCTACACGCTACACTCTACATGCTACACGCTACACTCTACACGCTACACTCTACACCCTACACGCTACACTCTACACCCTACACGCTACACCCTACACTACACGCTACATGCTACACTCTACACCCTACACGCTACACCCTACACTCTACACCCTACACCCTACACGCTACACACTACACGTTACACTCTACACCCTACACGCTACACCCTACATTCTACACCCTACATTCTACATGCTACATGCTACACTCTACACCCTACACGATACACCCTACACTCTACATGCTACACCCTACACTCTACACCCTACACCCTACTCCCTACACGCTACACTCTACACCCTACACACTACACCCTACACGCTACACACTACACGCTACACTCTACACCCTACACGCTACACGCTACACGCTACACTCTACACCCTACACGCTACACCCTACACCCTACACCCTACACGCTACACGCTACACACTACACGCTACACTCTACATGCTACACCTTACACCCTACACGCTACACTCTACACGCTACACTCTACACCCTACACGCTACACTCTACACGCTACACTCTACACCCTACACGCTACACTCTACACGCTACACGCTACACTCTACACCCTACACGCTACACGCTGCACTCTACACCCTACACCATACACGCTACACTCTACACGCTACACGCTACATGCTACACTCTACACCATACACGCTACACTTTACACCCTACACACTACACCCTACACCCTACATGCTACAAGCTACACTCTACACCCTACACACTACACTATACACCCTACACGCTACACCCTACACTCTGCACCCTACACCCTACACGCTACACTCTACACCCTATACGCTACACCCTACACTCAACACCCTACACCCTACACGCTACACGCTACACGCTACACGATACACGCTACACTCTACACCCTACAAACTACTCTACACCCTACACCCTACACGCTACACCCTACACTCTACACCCTACACCCTACACGCTACATGCTACACTCTACACCCTACATGCTACACCCTACACTCTACACCCTACACGCTACACCCTACACCCTACATGCTACACACTACACTCTACACCCTACACGCTACACCCTACACTCTACACCCTACACGCTATACGCTACACGCTACGCGCTACACTCTACGCCCTACACGCTACACCCTACACCCTACTACCTACACGCTACACGCTACACGCTACACCCTACACTCTACACCCTACACCCTACACGCTACACCCTACACCCTACACGCTACACGCTACACTCTACACGCTACACGCTACACTCTACACCCTACACCCTACACGCTACACGCTACACTCTACAACCTACACTCTACACCATACACCCTACACTCTACATTCTACACTCTACGCGCTACACCCTACACGCTACACGCTACACTCTACACGCTACACGCTACACTCTACACCCTACACTCTACACCATACACCTTACACTCTACGTTCTACACCCTACACGCTACACGCTACACCCTACACGATACACTCTACGCGCTACACGCTTCACTCTACACCCTACACGCTACACTCTACACCCTACACGCTACACCCTACACTCTACACGCTACAAGCTACACGCTGCACGCTACACTCTACACCCTACACGCTACACCCTACACTCTACACCCTACAGCCTACATGCTACATGCTACACTCTACATCCTACATGCTACACCCTACACGCTACACGCTAAACACTACACTCTACACTCTACACGCTACACGCTACACTCTACAGCCTACAGGCTACACTCTACACGCTACACCCTACACCCTTCACTCTACACCCTACACCCTACACACTACACGCTACATGCTACACTCTACACTCTACACCCTACATGCTACACGCTACACGCTACATGCTACACGCTACACCCTACACTCTACACCCTACACCCTACACGCTACACCCTACACGCTACACCCTACACCCTACTCCCTACACGCTACACTCTACACTCTACACCCTACACCCTACACGCTACACGCTACACTCTACAACCTACACTCTACACCATACACCCTACACTCTACATTCTACACTCTACACGCTACAACCTACACGCTACACTCTACATGCTACACGCTACACTCTACACGCTACACTCTACACCCTACACGCTACACTCTACACCCTACACGCTACACCCTACACTACACGCTACATGCTACACTCTACACCCTACACGCTACACCCTACACTCTACACCCTACACCCTACACGCTACACACTACACGTTACACTCTACACCCTACACGCTACACCCTACATTCTACACCCTACATTCTACATGCTACATGCTACACTCTACACCCTACACGATACACCCTACACTCTACATGCTACACCCTACACTCTACACCCTACACCCTACTCCCTACACGCTACACTCTACACCCTACACACTACACCCTACACGCTACACACTACACGCTACACTCTACACCCTACACGCTACACGCTACACGCTACACTCTACACCCTACACGCTACACTCTACACCCTACATGCTACACTCTACACCCTACACGCTACACCCTACACCCTACACCCTACACGCTACACGCTACACACTACACGCTACACTCTACATGCTACACCTTACACCCTACACGCTACACTCTACACGCTACACTCTACACCCTACACGCTACACTCTACACGCTACACTCTACACCCTACACGCTACACTCTACACGCTACACGCTACACTCTACACCCTACACGCTACACGCTGCACTCTACACCCTACACCATACACGCTACACTCTACACGCTACACGCTACATGCTACACTCTACACCATACACGCTCTACTTTACACCCTACACACTACACCCTACACCCTACATGCTACAAGCTACACTCTACACCCTACACACTACACTATACACCCTACACGCTACACCCTACACTCTACACCCTACACCCTACACGCTACACTCTACACCCTATACGCTACACCCTACACTCAACACCCTACACCCTACACCCTACACGCTACACGCTACACGCTACACGATACACGCTACACTCTACACCCTACACACTACTCTACACCCTACACCCTACACGCTACACCCTACACTCTACACCCTACACCCTACATGCTACATGCTACACTCTACACCCTACATGCTACACCCTACACTCTACACCCTACACGCTACACCCTACACCCTACATGCTACACACTACACTTTACACCCTACACGCTACACCCTACACTCTACACCCTACACGCTATACGCTACACGCTACGCGCTACACTCTACGCCCTACACGCTACACCCTACACCCTACTACCTACACGCTACACGCTACACGCTACACCCTACACTCTACACCCTACACCCTACACGCTACACCCTACACCCTACACGCTACACGCTACACTCTACACGCTACACGCTACACTCTACACCCTACACCCTACACGCTACACGCTACACTCTACAACCTACACTCTACACCATACACCCTACACTCTACATTCTACACTCTACGCGCTACACCCTACACGCTACACGCTACACTCTACACGCTACACGCTACACTCTACACCCTACACTCTACACCATACACCTTACACTCTACGTTCTACACCCTACACGCTACACGCTACACCCTACACGATACACTCTACGCGCTACACGCTTCACTCTACACCCTACACGCTACACTCTACACCCTACACGCTACACCCTACACTCTACACGCTACAAGCTACACGCTGCACGCTACACTCTACACCCTACACGCTACACCCTACACTCTACACCCTACAGCCTACATGCTACATGCTACACTCTACATCCTACATGCTACACCCTACACGCTACACGCTAAACACTACACTCTACACTCTACACGCTACACGCTACACTCTACAGCCTACAGGCTACACTCTACACGCTACACCCTACACCCTTCACTCTACACCCTACACCCTACACACTACATGCTACATGCTACACTCTACACTCTACACCCTACATGCTACACGCTACACGCTACATGCTACACGCTACACCCTACACTCTACACCCTACACCCTACAAGCTACACCCTACACGCTACACCCTACACCCTACTCCCTACACGCTACACTCTACACTCTACACCCTACACCCTACACGCTACACGCTACACTCTACAACCTACACTCTACACCATACACCCTACACTCTACATTCTACACTCTACACGCTACAACCTACACGCTACACTCTACATGCTACACGCTACACTCTACACGCTACACGCTACACTCTACACCCTACACGCTACACTCTACACCCTACACGCTACACCCTACACTACATGCTACATGCTACACTCTACACCCTACACGCTACACCCTATACTCTACACCCTACACCCTACACGCTACACACTACACGTTACACTCTACACCCTACACGCTACACCCTACATTCTACACCCTACATTCTTCATGCTACATGCTACACTCTACACCCTACACGATACACCCTACACTCTACATGCTACACCCTACACTCTACACCCTACACCCTACACCCTACACGCTACACTCTACACCCTACACACTACACCCTACACGCTACACGCTACACGCTACACTCTACACCCTACACGTTACATGCTACACGCTACACTCTACACCCTATACGCTACACTCTACACCCTACATGCTACACTCTACACCCCACACCCTACACCCTACATGCTACACGCTACACACTACTCGCTACACTCTACACACTACACCTTACACCCTACACGCTACACTCTACACGCTACACTCTACACCCTACACGCTACACTCTACACGCTACACGCTACACTCTACACCCTACACGCTACACGCTACACTCTACACCCTACACCATACACGCTACACTCTACACGCTACACGCTACATGCTACACTCTACACCATACACGCTACACTTTACACCCTACACACTACACCCTACACCCTACATGCTACACGCTACACTCTACACCCTACACACTACAATATACACCCTACACGCTACACCCTACACTCTACACCCTACACCCTACATGCTACACTCTACACCCTATGCCCCCTGAGGAAGGAGTGGTCTCGTACACTCCAAAACGCGTGTCGGGGATAGGACTCGTGGCCCCCTGCTCCCGCACCTTGTAGGTATGTTTTATGTGGCTATATGCCGCGTTTGTCATTGACACTTATTTCTATTATTGTATGATACATTGTTAGATCAGCACTGCTATTAATGTGAGGCGGGGGTGCGTAGGTCACTTGAGTCCGCATTTGTATGTCGGTGTTCCTTGGTGGACACATTTCATTTCCCCCTGTGACATTTACCTAGTGTCTGTACTGTTTTAATGGTTATTTAATAAACTTTAATACTTTTATGGGTCCTTTTGACTGCATTTTTGTGGTTTTTGTGACCCTATACGCTACACCCTACACTCAACACCCTACACCCTACACCCTACACGCTACACGCTACACCCTACACTCTACACCCTACACCCTACACGCTACATGCTACACTCTAGACCCTACATGCTACACCCTACACTCTACACCCTACACGCTACACCCTACACCCTACATGCTACACACTACACTCTACACCCTACACGCTACACCCTACACTCTACACCCTACACGCTATACGCTACACGCTACGCGCTACACTGTACACCCTACACGCTACACCCAACACTCTACACCCTACACCCTACATGCTACATGCTACACTCTACACTCTACACGCTACACGCTACACGCTACACTCTACACCCTACACGCTACACTCTACAACCTACACGCTACACCCTACACTCTACACCCTACACCCTACACGCTACACTCTACACCCTACACGCTACACCCTACACTCTACACCCTACACCCTACACGCTACACTCTACACCCTATACGCTACACCGTACACTCTACACTCTACACCCTACACGCTACACGATACACACTACACTCTACACGCTACACTCTACACTCTACACCCTACACGCTACACGCTACACGCTACACGCTACACCCTACACTCTGCATTCTACACCCTACACGCTACACGCTACACTCTACACCCTACACGCCAAACCCTACACTCTACACCCTACACCCTACACGCTACACGCTACACTCTATACCCTACACCCTACACTCTACACCCTACACCCTACACGCTACATTCTACACCCTACACGCTACACCCTACACTCTACACCCTACACCTTACATGCTACACTCTACACGCTACACGATACACGCTACACGCTACACCCTACACTCTACACCCTACACCCCACATGCTACACTCTACACGCTACACCCTACACGCTGCACTCTACACTCTACACCCTACACGCTACACGCTTCATGCTACACCCTGCACTCTACACCCTACACCCTACCCGCTACACGCCACATGCTACACGCTAGAGTGTAGGGTGTAGCGTGCAGGGTGTAGAGTGTAGCGTGTAGGGTGTAGGGTGTAGAGTGTAGGATGTAGCGTGTAGGGTGTAGAGTGTAGCGTGTAGGGTGTAGGGTGTAGAGTGTAGTGTGTAGGGTGTAGAGTGTAGCGTGTAGGGTGTAGAGTGTAGCGTGTAGGGTGTAGCGTGTAGGGTGTAGCGTGAAGGGTGTAGGGTGTAGAGTGTAGAGTGTAGCGTGTAGCGTGTAGGGTGTACAGTGTAGGGTGTTGGGTGTAGCGTGTAGCGTGTAGGGTGTAGATTGTAGCGTGTAGCGTGTAGTGTGTAGCGTGTAGGGTGTAGGGTGTAGAGTGTAGTGTGTAGCGTGTAGGGTGTAGAGTGTAGGGTGAAGGGTGTAGAGTGTAGAGTGTAGTGTAGCGTGTAGGGTGTACAGTGTAGCGTGTATCGTGTAGCGTGTAGCGCGTAGGGTGTAGGGTGTAGGGTGTTGAGTGTAGGGTGTAGCGTATAGGGTGTAGAGTGTAGCGAGTAGCGTGTAGCGTGTAGAGTGCAGCATGTAGGGTGTAGCGTGTAGCATGTAGCGTGTAGAGTGTAGTGTGTAGGGTGTAGGGTGTAGCGTGTAGGGTGTAGAGTGTAGCGTGTAGCGTGTAGCATGTAGCATGTAGAGTGTTGGGTGTAGCATGTAGGGTGTAGAGTGTAGCGTGTAGGGTGTAGCATGTAGCGTGTAGAGTGCAGCGTGTAGCGTGTAGTGTGTAGCGTGTAGCGTGTAGGGTGTAGGGTGTAGCGTGTAGAGTGTAGCGTGTAGGGTGTAGGGTGTAAAGTGTAGCGTGTAGGGTGCAGAGTGTAGCATGTAGCGTGTAGTGTGTAGGGTGTAGAGTGTAGCGTGTAGCGTGTAGGGTGTAGGGTGTAGCGTGTAGGGTGTAGCGTGTAGAATGTAGAGTGTAGCGTGTACGGTGTAGAGTGTAGGGTGTAGCATGTAGGGTGTAGGGTGTAGTGTGTAGGGTGTAGAGTGTAGCATGTAGCGTGTAGGGTGTAGACTGTAGGGTGTAGCGTGTAGGGTGTAGAGTGTAGCGTGTAGCGTGTAGGGTGTAGAGTGTAGGGTGTAGCGTGTAGCATGTAGGGTGTAAGGCGTAGAGTGTAAAGTGTAGCGTGTATCGTGTAGCGTGTAGCGTGTAGGGTGTAGGGTGTAGGGTGTAGAGTGTAGGGTGTAGCATATAGGATGTAGAGTGTAGCGTGTAGGGTGTAGGGTGTAGAGTGTAGGGTGTAGCGTGTAGGGTGTAGAGTGTAGCGTGTAGCGTGTAGCGTGTAGGGTGTAGAGTGTAGGGTGTAGCGTGTAGGGTGTAGAGTGTAGCGTGTATCGTGTAGCGTGTAGCGTGAAGGGTGTAGGGTGTAGGGTGTAGAGTGTAGGGTGTAGCGTATAGGGTGTAGAGTGTAGCGTGTAGGGTGTAGAGTGTAGGGTGTAGCGTGTAGGGTGTAGATTTTAGCGTGTAGTGTGCAGCGTGTAGGGTGTATGGTGTAGCGTGTAGGGTGTAGAGTGTAGAATGTAGGGTGTAGAGTGTAGCGTGTAGCGTGTAGGGTGTAGGGTGTAGAGTGTAGGGTGTAGCGTGTATCGTGTAGCATGTAGGGTGTAGGGTGTAGAGTGTAGCGTGTAGGGTGTAGAGTGTAGCGTGTATAGTGTAGCTTGTAGGGTGTAGGGTGTAGAGTGTAGGGTGTAGCGTGTAGGGTGTAGGGTGTAGAGTGTAGGGTGTAGCGTGTAGAGTGTAGCCTGTAGGGTGTAGAGTGTAGCATGTAGCGTGTAGAGTGTAGGGTGTAGCTCTTTCCAATGGACTACAAGCATAAGTGAAGCAGTGAGCAGCAGTCTCTATTAGTATAGGAGATAACAGAAAACATTTCACATTTTTCCCCATTGGGTCATAACTTCTTTTACAATGATCAGAGGTTGAAATTTTTTGCGTTTTCCTGCTCTTTCCAATGGCTTACAAGCATAAGTGAAGCGGTGAGCAGCAGTTTCTATTAGTATAGGACCCAATGGGGAAATGGGGAAAAAATGATCTTGGACAGCGTGTGGACCACCTTGAACGGAAAATGGGGGAATTGGTGGAGTCCCATAATAAATTGATAGATGCACATTATAACCTAGAAGACGAGGTGGCCCAAATAAAATCAAAACAAGTTGAACAAGAAGATAGAAGCAGGCGTAGTAACTTAAAATTTAGAGGGATACCTGAGTCAATCAAAGATCGTGATCTTACAGAATACACCCAAAAAATGCTTCACTCAGTTCTTCCTAAAGCTTCTAGGGGTGATCTAACACTGGAGCGCATTCACAGACTACCTAAATCCAAATACGCACCAACTACAGCTCCCAGGGACGTCATAGCCTGTTTCCACTATTTTCAAATTAAAGAGGAAATTCTCAGGAAAAGCAGGCAATTGCCAAATTTACCGACCCCCTACAATAAGATTAAAATTTTCGCAGATTTTTCAAGAGCCACATTACAAAAACGGAGAGAATTCATTCCTGTCACTGACCATCTTAGGAATAACAAGATACTGTATAAATGGGGATTTCCAACCAAACTGATCGTGATTAAGGAAGATGTCATTTTTGCGCTAACTGACTTAAATAACTCTGACAAATTTATTCACGATCTAGGCCTGCCGCCCATGGAGAGATCAAGTTCTGGACACAAAGACAGCGGAGTTTCCGACCATCTTCCAGGACATGTCAAGCCCTCGTGGATCATGAAGAAAAACAGATAAAGCTTTTGAAATATGTTAGGCTGGCCCCACTCACTTGGCCCTTAATTTCACCCCCTGAACTTTGAATGAATATTTACTCATTCACTCACACACCTCGGTGTGCATTAACTGTTGGGTTCCTAACCCACTTTCTTGCTGTTAACAAATATGTTATTTTTGTTTTATGTCTATATACAGGTTTGCGTGCGCTTTTACTAAACAGAGATCGTCATTTGCCTTCGCTTTCGTCTGATCTGGAAGGTTTCGGCATCACCATCATGGTGGGGATACGGGCTCTGTGCAGATTGCCTCCTTTGTTTTTACAAGATATGCTGGTCTCATTGATCTCCCCCCCTGTGGGCAACTCCAAATGTAATTATAACTGTCATTACATAACTCACAAACTCCACTACTATGTCTTTGAATATTGTCTCCTATAACGTGAATGGCCTAAACAACCCCTACAAAAGATTTACTCTTTGGAAAGATATGCGGACCCTTAAAGCTGATATAGTACTGCTTCAAGAAACTCATTTATTAGAATCCGATAATCATAGACTTCGTAATAAATATTTTCCGCAAATACTCTTCTCAAACAGTAAGAAAAAAAAAGCGGGGGTTGCGATAGCCATCCACAAGGATTTACCTTTTAAAATAATAGATACAATGAAGGACGAGGAAGGTAGACAAATTAGTATTAAGGGGAAACTGGGAGATGTTAATTTCACCATCGCTAACATACATGCCCCCAATTCAAGTCAAATTCGCTTTCTTAATAGATTCAAAAAAAAACTGGAGGACTTCAGTGAGGGTCATGTTGTATGGGGCGGAGATTTTAATCATATTGTTGATCCCCATCTTGATTGCTCCTACCCACTGACCTACTATAAACAACAAAATTTATCTAACTGGCTAAGACAATCTGGACTACAAGACAGCTGTAGAGTGCTGAATACTAATTCAAAAGAATTCACAAGGTACTGCCCTCACAACAAATCTTTTACTAGGATTGACCATATTTTTACAAGTCTTTCAGTTTTAGATCTATATGAAAAATTTGTCACGGGCCCAATTACTTGGTCAGATCATGCACCCATCCTTCTAAAACTCAAAAACACAGATAGAGAAAATAAGTCATATAATTGGAAATACAATAAATTCATAACTGTCACACAGGATAATTCCAAATTAATAGAAAAAGCCATCTCCCATTACTTTGTTGAAAATTCTACACAAGATATTAATCCGGAACCATTATGGCAGGCTCACAAGTGTGTAATTAGGGGAATCTTGATTCAGCTTGGAGCTAAACAGAAAAAAATTAGAGAATCTAAACAGAAAGAATTGTTAGACAAAATAAAAGCTCTAGAGGCTGCCGCCCAAAATGATACAAGTTTCGATAGACATAAAGAGTTACACACCTGTAGGTTAGAGCTTAGGAACCTATTAATTGCCCAATATGAGAAAAAAGCCACTTTTCTTGGGGCTGGGTACTATACAGATAATAATAGGCCAACCAGATTGATGGCCAATAAATTTAAACCTATCAAGATGAAAAAAGTGGTGGATAGAATCTCTTTGGCTACGAGTGATGTCCTAAAACCAAAGGATATTGCAAGAGCTTTCAGGGATTATTACTTTAATTTATACAATTTGAAAGATAGTGGGGATGTCTCACCTCCCTCCCAGGACCAAATTGATTCTTTTTTGGAGAAAATGAAACTTGGAAGCCTCACGTTAGATCAGAGGGAAATACTAGACATGCCCTTTAGCGAGAAAGAGGTCATGAACGTTATTAATGCCTTTAAACTCAATAAGGCGCCGGGCCCAGACGGTTTTACTAGTGAATATTACAAACAATTTAAGCAATTGCTTATTCCCCATCTAACCCAAACACTCAACTTTATTAGAGTGAATGGAACATGTAGCAGGGAGATGCTCAGAGCCACAATAGTGGTTATCCCCAAAGCTGACAAGGATGCAACCAAGGTTGAAAATTTTAGACCAATATCATTGCTAAATACTGATTTCAAAGCATACGCCAAAATTATAGCAAATAGGTTACAACACTTTATCCCAGATATCATTCACCCTGACCAAGTGGGTTTTGTGAAACAGAGACAGACTTACGATAGCACTAGACGGGTATTAAATCTTCTTTCCCTCTGTAATCGCAGGCAGACTCCCAGCGTGTTCATCACTTTGGATGCAGAAAAGGCGTTTGATCGTCTAAGCTGGGAGTTTGCATTTGCGGTACTAAAAAAACTAAATTTTAGTCCAGGTTTAATCAAAAGCATCCAAACACTATATTCTGCTCCGTCAGCTGCTGTATTGGTCAATAATACGCTATCAGATCAGTTTCCAATTTCCAATGGAACCAGACAGGGGTGCCCACTTTCCCCTCTGATTTTTATCCTTAGTCTGGAACCATTAGCACAATACATCAGGAATTCTGAGGAAGTTAGAGGTATACGCTCAGATAACACTGATCACAAAATCGGACTATACGCAGACGACATTATCCTTACATTGTCGGATCCAGTTAATTCAATCAAACGTGTCTGGGAAATCATAAATGATTTTGGTAAAGTGTCCTTTTATAAATTGAATTATTCAAAAACTATAGTGTTGTCTCTCTACCTGTCACTTCAGATGAAGCGACTTCTGCGCGGTTCCTATCCTTTCATCTGGGACCGCACTCAGACCCCGTATCTTGGCATTTTGTTGACTGACAATATGGATAAACTGTATAGGATCAATGCTGAACATGTCCATAGTGAGGTGGAGAAAGTTATTAAAACCATCTCAAAATCCCCTTCCTCGTGGCTCGGGAAAGTCACCTTATATAAAATGTTTGTCCTTCCTAAAATTTTATATTTCTTTAGAAATGTCCCCCTATCACTTCCCAAATCTATTCTACAAAAATTAACAAATCAAATGCATAAATATATATGGTCTGGGGGGAAGACCAGAATAAAAAAACAAATTTTGATTCGCTCTAGGGAAAGTGGTGGAATAGCTTTACCTGACATAAATGCATATTACCATTCCATTATACTTGACCAAACTAAGTCATGGTTCAAAAATACTGATGGTCTGGAATGGCCAAAAATGGAATTGGCCTCCATGCCCAATCAGGAACCTCTCCTATATCTATATAATTTTTTCATAAAACAACAAAAGATCAAAGATGTCCATAATCCCATCATCAGGGCATCGGTTGAAAGCTGGCTATACTTTCAATCCCAAAAATCTAACAAACTTCCTTATTTTATTAAACCACTTCCCATCTCATTTTTACTTCCAATTAGACCCTCACTTAGATTCCGCTATGAGCTTTGGTCGAAACAGGGGATTAAATCCATTTATGACTTGGTGGAAGATAATCATTTTATTCCCTTTCATATACTAAAAGGCAAATTCAAAATTAATAGTAGTGAATTCATGGATTATTATTTTCTTAAAGAAGAATATAAAAAACAGATAGGCATACCCAAAAAAATATTTTTCAACCAAACTGCTATTAACTTCCTTACAAATCCACCTCCAAAAACCAAGAGCTGTTTGAGTGCCTTTTACAATATCTTAACTGACAAATATACTTTTAGCAGCTCGGGTCCTTTTGAAAAATGGGAACAAAGTTTAAATGTAAAAATTTCGCCACTTCAATGGTCACAGTCCTTTAAATTAGCGACGAAGGCCTCCAGATGCTCAAATACTCTTGAAACTCATTACAAATTGACCCAGAGATATTATTTGACTCCTAATAGACTGAAACATTTTGTTAAAGACCATGATGGAATGTGTTGGAGGAAATGTGGACAGTCAGCAAATCTATTACATATTTTCTGGTCCTGTCCCCTTCTTGCAAATTTTTGGTCTGAAGTTTTTGTGATTATTTCTTTTTTGATTAAAAAAACCATCTCTCCACGTCCTGATATAGCTCTACTACTCATTAATCTAAACCACCTCAAATCGGACAAATTTTTAACCAGTCATATTTTCATGTCTGCAAGTTATTTGATTGCCAAGGAGTGGAATAGTGTTCGTCCCCCTAATGTGAAACATTTAATATTGTTGATTGACAAACATTTTGTATACGAAAAAATTTACTATACAAGCCTTCTCTCTGAGGATCGCTTTCAGATCAGATGGGGTAAATGGCTACAGTTGAAGGAAAAACTTGATGTTTTCTTTTGCTAAATGAACATTTATACTTACTGTGGACGTGTATCCATTACAGTTATCCAGATTGTTTGTACTGTCGTATATATTCTTTAGATACAGTCGAAGAGCTACTTGACGATTCTTCTTTTTCGAGGTGTACAATTATACCTGTTGTAGACATTTTCACTACAGTCACTTAGACATTGTTTATGTCATTGTTTATTTTTTTTCCTGTTCATTTTTGTTATATACCCAATAAAAACTAATTTTGAAGAAATGGGGAAAAATGTGAAATGTTTTCCGTTATCTCTTATACTATTAGAGACTGATGCTCACTGCTTCACTTATGCTTGTAGGCCATTGGAAATAGCTGGAAAACGCATCATTCTAACAGAAGTTTTGACCCAGTGGGGAAATGGGGAAAAATGTGCACATTACACCCTACACTCTATAATCTACTCCCTACACGCTACACCCTACACCCTACACCCTACCCTCTACACCCTACACCCTACACGCTACACGCTACATGCTACACTCTACACTCTACACGCTACACGCTACACGCTACACGCTACACCCTACACTCTACACCCTACACCCTACACGCTACACCCTACACCCTACTACCTACACGCTACACGCTACACGCTACACCCTACACTCTACACCCTACACCCTACACGCTACACGCTACACTCTACACGCTACACGCTACACTCTACACCCTACACTCTACACCATACACCTTACACTCTACGTTCTACACCCTACACGATACACGCTACACCCTACACGCTACACTCTAAGAACTACACGCTTCACTCTACACCCTACACGCTACACTCTACACCCTACACGCTACACCTTACACTCTACACGCTACAAGCAACACGCTACACGCTACACTCTACACCCTACACGCTACACCCTACACTCTACACCCTACAGCCTACACGCTACATGCTACACTCTACATCCAACATTCTACACCCTACACGCTACACGCTACACACTACACTCTACACTCTACACTCTACACGCTACACGCTACACTCTACACCCTACAGGCTACACTACACGCTACACCCTTCACTCCACACCCTACACCCTACACGCTACACGCTACATGCTACACTCTACACTCTACACCCTACATGCTACACGCTACACGCTACACGCTACATGCTACACGCTACACCCTACACTCTACACCCTACACCCTACACGCTACACCCTACACGCTACACCCTACACCCTACTCCCTACACGCTACACTCTACACCCTACACCCTACACGCTACACGCTACACTCTACAACCTACACTCTACACCATACACGCTACACTTTACACCCTACACACTACACCCTAAACCCTACATGCTACACGCTACACTCTACACACTACACTATACACCCTACACGCTACACCCTACACCCTACACCCTACACCCGACACGCTACACGGTACACGATGCACTCTACACCCTACACACTACTCTACACCCTACACCCTACATGCTACACCCTACACTCTACACCCTACACCCTACACGCTACATGCTACACTCTACACCCTACACGCTACACCCTACACTCTACACCCTACACGCTACACCCTACACCCTACACGCTACACGCTACACTACACCCTACACGCTACACCCTACACTCTACACCCTACACCCTACACGTTACACGCTACACGCTACACTCTACACCCTACACGCTACACCCTACACTCTACACCCTACACCCTACACGCTACATGCTACACGCTACACTCTACACCCTATAAGCTACACCCTACACTCTACACCCTACACCCTTCACGCTACACGCTACACGCTACACGATACACGCTACACCCTACACGCTACACGCTACACCACACACCCTACACCCTACACGCTACACGCTACACGCTACACTCTACACCCTACACGCTACACCCTACACTCTACACCCTACACCCTACACGCTACACTCTACATCCTATATGCTACACCCCACCCTCTACACCCTACACCCTACACCCTACACGCTACACGCTACACGATACACGCTATACTCTACACTCTACGCCCTACACCCTACATGCTACACGCTACACCCTACACTCTACACCCTACATACTACATACTACATGCTACATGCTACACCCTACACCCTACACGCTACACGCTACACTCTACACCCTACACGCTACACTCTACACCCTCCACGCTACATGCTACACTCTACACCATACACGCTACACTTTACACCCTACACACTACACCCTACACCCTACATGCTACACGCTACACTCTACACTCTACACACTACACTATACACCCTACACGCTACACCCTACACTCTACACCCTACACCCTACATGCTACAATCTACACCCTATACGCTACACCCTACACTCAACACCCTACACCCTACACCCTACATGCTACACGCTACACTCTACACTCTACACACTACACTATACACCCTACACGCTACACCCTACACCCTACACCCTACACCCGACACGCTACACGCTACACGGTACACGATGCACTCTACACCCTACACACTACTCTACACCCTACACCCTACACGCTACACCCTACACTCTACACCCTACACCCTACACGCTACATGCTACACTCTACACCCTACACGCTACACCCTACACTCTACACCCTACACGCTACACCCTACACCCTACCCGCTACACGCTACACTACACCCTACACGCTACACCCTACACTCTACACCCTACACCCTACACGCTACACGCTACACGCTACACTCTACACCCTACACGCTACACCCTACACTCTACACCCTACACCCTACACGCTACATGCTACACGCTACACTCTACACCCTATAAGCTACACCCTACACTCTACACCCTACACCCTTCACGCTACACGCTACACGCTACACGATACATGCTACACCCTACACGCTACACGCTACACCCTACACCCTACACCCTACACGCTACACGCTACACGCTACACTCTACACCCTACACGCTACACCCTACACTCTACACCCTACACCCTACACGCTACACTCTACATCCTATATGCTACACCCCACCCTCTACACCCTACACCCTACACTCTACACGCTACACGCTACACGATACACGCTATACTCTACACTCTATGCCCTACACCCTACATGCTACACGCTACACCCTACACTCTACACCCTACATACTACATGCTACATGCTACATGCTACACCCTACACCCTACACGCTACACTCTACACCCTACACGCTACACTCTACACCCTCCACGCTACATGCTACACTCTACACCATACACGCTACACTTTACACCCTACACACTACACCCTACACCCTACATGCTACACGCTACACTCTACACTCTACACACTACACTATACACCCTACACGCTACACCCTACACTCTACACCCTACACCCTACATGCTACAATCTACACCCTATACGCTACACCCTACACTCAACACCCTACACCCTACACCCTACACGCTACACGCTACACGATACACACTACACTCTACACCCTACACACTACTCTACACCCTACACCCTCCATGCTACACCCTACACTCTACACCCTACACCCTACACGCTACATGCTACACTCTACACCCTACACGCTACACCCTACACTCTACATTCTACACCTTACACCCTACACGCTACACGCTACACTCTACACTCTACACCCTACACGCTACACCCTACACTCTACACCCTACACCCTACATGCTACACGCTACACGCTACACTCTACACCCTACACGCTACACGCTACACCCAACACCCTACACTGTACACCCTACACGCTACACTCTACACTCTACACTCTACACCCTACACCCTACACGCTACACCCTACACGCTACACCCTACACGCTACACTCTACACCCTACACGCTACACTCTACACCCTACACACTACATTCTACACCATACACCCTACACGCTACACTGTACACCCTACACGCTACACCCTACACTCTACACCCTACACCCTACACGCTACACTTTACACCCTACACGCTACACCCTACACTCTAGCGTGTGGCGTGTAGCGGGTAGGGTGTAGGGTGTAAGGTGTAGAGTGTAAAGTGCAGCGTGTAGGGTGTAGCGTGTAGAGTGTAGCGTGTGGGGTGTAGGGTGTAGAGTGCAGGGTGTAGCGTGTAGCGTGTATCGTGTAGCGTGTAGAGTGTAGCATGTAGGGTGTAGGGTGTAGAGTGTAGGGTGTAGCGTGTAGGGTGTAGGGTGTAGAGTGTAGGGTGTAGGGTGTAGCGTTTAGCGTGTAGCATGTAGGGTGTAGGGTGTAGAGTGTAGGGTGTAGCGTGTAGGGTGTAGAGTGTAGCGTGTAGCGTGTAGGGTGTAGAATGTAGAGTGTAGGGTGTAGCGTGTAGCGTGTAGGGTGTAGAGTGTAGAGTGTGGCGTGTAGGGTGTAGAGTGTAGCGTGTATCGTGTAGCGTGTAGCGTGTAGGGTGTAGAGTGTAGAGTGTAGGGTGTAGCGTATAGGGTGTAGAGTGTAGCGTGTAGGGTGTAGGGTGTAGAGTGTAGGGTGTAGGGTGTAGAGTGTAGCGTGTAGCGTGTAGGGTGTAGAGTGTAGGATGTAGCGTGTAGGGTGTAGAGTGTAGCATGTAGGGTGTAGAGTGTAGCGTGCAGCGTGTAGCGTGTAGCGTGTAGAGTGTAGAGTGTAGCATGTAGCATGTAGGGTGTAGGGTGTAGAGTGTTGGGTGTAGCGTGTAGGGTGTAGAGTGTAGCGCGTAGCGTGTAGCGTATAGCGTGTAGGGTGTAGAGTGTAGGGTGTAGAGTGTAGTGTGTAGCATGTAGGGTGTAGGGTGTAGCGTGTAGGGTGTAGAGTGTAGGGTGTAGCATGTAGGGTGTAGAGTGTAGCATGTAGCATGTAGGGTGTAGGGTGTAGAGTGTAGGGTGTAGCATGTAGCACGTAGGGTGTAGGGTGTAGGGTGTAGAGTGTAGTGTAGCGTGTAGGGTGTAGAGTGTAGCGTGTATCATGTAGCGTGTAGCGTGTAGGGTGTAGGGTGTTGAGTGTAGGGTGTAGCGTGTAGGGTGTAGAGTGTAGCGTGTAGAGTGTAGCGTGTAGCGTGTAGGGTGTTGGGTGTAGCGTGTAGAGTGTAGCGTGTAGCGTGTAGCGTGTAGGGTGTAGGATGTATAGTGTAGGGTGTAGAGTGTAGAGTGTAATGTGTAGTGTGTAGGATGTAGCGTGTTGCGTGTAGCGTGTGTAGTGTAGCGTGTAGGGTGTAGAGTGTAGCGTGTAGCGTGTTGCGTGTAGCATGCAGCGTGTAGGGTGTAGAGTGTAGCGTGTAGCGTGTAGAGTGTCGCGTGTAGGGTGTAGGGTGTAGCGTGTAGAGTGTAGCGTGTAGTGTGTAGTTTGTAGCGTGTAGCGTGTAGGGTGTAGGGAGTAGGGTGTAGCGTGTAGGGTGTAGAGTGTAGCGTGCAGGGTGTATCGTGTATCGTGTTGGGTGTAGAGTGTAGCGTTTAGCGTGTAGGGTGTAGAGTGCAGCGTGTAGCGTGTAGGGTGTAGCATGTAGGGTGTAGCGTGTAGGGTGTGGAGTGTAGCGTGTAGGCTGTAGGGTGTAGAGTGTAGGGTGTAGCATGTAGGGTGTAGGGTGTAGCATGTAGGGTGTAGAGTGTAGCATGTAGCGTGTAGGGTGTAGGGTGTAGAGAGTAGCGTGTAGCGTGTAGCGTGTAGGGTGTAGGGTGTAGAGTGTAGGGTGTAGCGTGTAGCGTGTAGTGTGTAGGGTGTAGAGTGTAGGGTGTAGCGTGTAGGGTGTAGAGTGTAGCGTGTAGCGTGTAGCATGTAGGGTGTAGAGTGAAGGGTGTAGCGTGTAGGCTGTAGAGTGTAGCGTGTAGGGTGTAGAGTGTATCGTATAGCGTGTAGAGTGTAGCGTGTAGGGTGTAGCGTGTAGCGTGTAGCGTGTAGTGTATAGGGTGTAGAGTGTAGGGTGTAGCGTGTAGGGTGTAGAGAGTAGCGTGTAGCGTGTAGCGTGTAGGGTGTAGGGTGTAGAGTGTAGGGTGTAGCGTGTAGCGTGTAGTGTGTAGGGTGTAGAGTGTAGGGTGTAGCGTGTAGGGTGTAGAGTGTAGCGTGTAGCGTGTAGCATGTAGGGTGTAGAGTGAAGGGTGTAGCGTGTAGGCTGTAGAGTGTAGCGTGTAGGGTGTAGAGTGTATCGTATAGCGTGTAGAGTGTAGCGTGTAGGGTGTAGCGTGTAGCCTGTAGCGTGTAGCGTGTAGCGTGTAGTGTGTAGTTTGTAGCGTGTAGCGTGTAGGGTGTAGGGAGTAGGGTGTAGCGTGTAGGGTGTAGAATGTAGCGTGCAGGGTGTATCGTGTATCGTGTAGGGTGTAGAGTGTAGCGTTTAGCGTGTAGGGTGTAGAGTGTAGCGTGTAGCGTGTAGGGTGTAGCATGTAGGGTGTAGCGTGTAGGGTGTGGAGTGTAGCGTGTAGGCTGTAGGGTGTAGAGTGTAGGGTGTAGCATGTAGGGTGTAGGGTGTAGCATGTAGGGTGTAGAGTGTAGCATGTAGCGTGTAGGGTGTAGGGTGTAGAGAGTAGCGTGTAGCGTGTAGCGTGTAGCGTGTAGGGTGTAGGGTGTAGAGTGTAGGGTGTAGCGTGTAGCGTGTAGTGTGTAGGGTGTAGAGTGTAGGGTGTAGCGTGTAGGGTGTAGAGTGTAGCGTGTAGCATGTAGGGTGTAGAGTGAAGGGTGTAGCGTGTAGGCTGTAGAGTGTAGCGTGTAGGGTGTAGAGTATCGTATAGCGTGTAGAGTGTAGCGTGTAGGGTGTAGCGTGTAGCGTGTAGTGTATAGGGTGTAGAGTGTAGGGTGTAGCGTGTAGGGTGTAGAGTGTAGCGTGTAGCGTGTAGCATTTAGGGTGTAGAGTGAAGGGTGTAGCGTGTAGGGTGTAGAGTGTAGCGTGTAGGGTGTAGAGTGTAGCGTATAGCGTGTAGAGTGTAGCGTGTAG
Source organism: Ranitomeya variabilis (assembly GCF_051348905.1). Lineage (NCBI taxonomy): Eukaryota > Metazoa > Chordata > Amphibia > Anura > Dendrobatidae > Ranitomeya > Ranitomeya variabilis. The sequence continues at coordinate 131,354,643 of NC_135239.1, forward strand.
GGTGTAGCGTGTAGCAGGCAGGGTGTAGAATGTCGAGTGTAGGGTGTATGGTGTAGAGTGTAGGGTGTAGAGTGTAGCGTGTAGCGTGTAGCGTGTAGGGTGTAGGGTGTAGAGCGTAGGGTGCTAGCGTGTAGCATGTAGCGTGTAGGGAGTAGGGTGTAGGGTGTAGCGTGTAGGGTGTAGCGTGTAGGGTGTAGGGTGTAGAGTGTAGGGTGTAGCATGTAGCATGTAGCGTGTAGCGTGTAGCGTGTAGGGTGTAGAGTGTAGAGTGTAGCGTGTAGCGTGTAGTGTGTAGCGTGTAGCGTGTAGGGTGTAGCATGTAGGGTGTAGAGTGTAGCATGTAGCCTGTAGTGTGTAGGGTGTAGAGTGTAGGGTGTAGCGTGTAGGGTGTAGAGTGTAGCGTGTAGCGTGTAGGGTGTAGGGTGTAGAGTGTAGGGTGTAGCGTGTAGGGTGTAGAGTGTAGCGTGTAGCTTGTAGCGTGTAGAGTGTAGGGTGTAGCGTGTAGGGTGTAGAGTGTAGCGTGTAGGGTGTAGAGTGTAGCGTGTAGCGTGTAGAGTGTAGCGTGTAGCGTGTAGCGTGTAGGGTGTAGGGTGTAGAGTGTAGGGTGTAGCGTGTAGCGTGTAGCGTGTAGGGAGTAGGGTGCAGGGTGTAGCGTGTAGGGTTTAGCGTGTAGGGTGTAGGGTGTAGGGTGTAGAGTGTAGCGTGTAGCGTGTATCGTGTAGCGTGTAGGGTGTAGAGTGTAGAGTGTAGCATGTAGCGTGTAGCGTGTAGGGTGTAGGGTGTAGTGTGTAGGGTGTAGCGTGTAGGGTGTAGGGTGTAGAGTTTAGCGTGTAGCGTGTATAGTGTAGCGTGTAGGGTGTAGGGTGTAGAGTGTAGGGTGTAGCGTGTAGGGTGTAGAGTGTAGCGTGTAGAATGTAGCGTGTAGCGTGTAGGGTGTAGGGTGTAGCGTGTAGAGTGTAGCGTGTAGCGTGTAGTGTGTAGCGTGTAGCGTGTAGGGTGTAGCATGTAGGGTGTAGAGTGTAGCATGTAGCGTTAAGGGTGTAGGGTGTAGAGTGTAGGGTGTAGCGTGTAGCTTGTAGCGTGTAGAGTGTAGGGTGTAGCGTGTAGGGTGTAGAGTGTAGCGTGTAGGCTGTAGGGTGTAGAGTGTAGGGTGTAGCATGTAGGGTGTAGGGTGTAGCATGTAGGGTGTAGAGTGTAGCATGTAGCGTGTAGGGTGTAGGGTGTAGAGAGTAGCGTGTAGCGTGTAGCGTGTAGGGTGTAGGGTGTAGAGTGTAGGGTGTAGCGTGTAGCGTGTAGTGTGTAGGGTGTAGAGTGTAGGGTGTAGCGTGTAGGGTGTAGAGTGTAGCGTGTAGCGTGTAGCATGTAGGGTGTAGAGTGAAGGGTGTAGCGTGTAGGCTGTAGAGTGTAGCGTGTAGGGTGTAGAGTGTAGCGTATAGCGTGTAGAGTGTAGCGTGTAGGGTGTAGAGTGTAGCGTGTAGCGTGTAGCGTGTAGCGTGTAGTGTTTAGGGTGTAGAGTGTAGGGTGTAGCGTGTAGGGTGTAGAGTGTAGCGTGTAGCGTGTAGCATTTAGGGTGTAGATTGAAGGGTGTAGCGTGTAGGGTGTAGAGTGTAGCGTGTAGGGTGTAGAGTGTAGCGTATAGCGTGTAGAGTGTAGCGTGTAGGGTGTAGCGTGTAGCGGGTAGGGTGTAGAATGTCGAGTGTAGGGTGTATGGTGTAAAGTGTAGGGTGTTGAGTGTAGCGTGTAGCGTGTAGTGTGTAGGGTGTAGGGTGTAGAGCGTAGGGTGCTAGCGTGTAGGGAGTAGGGTGTAGGGTGTGGCTTGTATGGTGTAGCGTGTAGGGTGTAGGGTGTAGAGTGTAGGGTGTAGCATGTAGCATGTAGCGTGTAGCGTGTAGCGTGTAGGGTGTAGAGTGTAGAGTGTAGTGTGTAGCGTGTAGTGTGTAGCGTGTAGCGTGTAGGGTGTAGCATGTAGGGTGTAGAGTGTAGCGTGTAGCGTGTAGGGTGTAGGGTGTAGAGTGTAGGGTGTAGCGTGTAGGGTGTAGAGTGTAGCGTGTAGCGTGTAGCGTGTAGGGTGTAGGGTGTAGAGTGTAGAGTGTAGCGTGTAGGGTGTAGAGTGTAGCGTGTAGCTTGTAGCGTGTAGAGTGTAGGGTGTAGCGTGTAGGGTGTAGAGTGTAGCGTGTAGGGTGTAGAGTGTAGCGTGTAGCGTGTAGAGTGTAGCGTGTAGCGTGTAGGGTGTAGGGTGTAGAGTGTAGGGTGTAGCGTGTAGCGTGTAGCGTGTAGGGAGTAGGGTGTAGGGTGTAGCGTGTAGGGTTTAGCGTGTAGGGTGTAGGGTGTAGGGTGCAGAGTGTAGCGTGTAGCGTGTAGCGTGTAGCAAGTGGCGTGTAGCGTGTAGGGTGTAGAGTGTAGAGTGTAGCATGTAGCGTGTAGCGTGTAGGGTGTAGGGTGTAGTGTGTAGGGTGTAGCGTGTAGGGTGTAGGGTGTAGAGTTTAGCGTGTAGCGTGTATCGTGTAGCGTGTAGGGTGTAGGGTGTAGAGTGTAGGGTGTAGCGTGTAGGGTGTAGAGTGTAGCGTGTAGCGTGTAGAATGTAGCGTGTAGCATGTAGGGTGTAGCGTATAGAGTGTAGCGTGTAGCGTGTAGTGTGTAGTGTGTAGCGTGTAGGGTGTAGCATGTAGGGTGTAGAGTGTAGCATGTAGCGTTTAGGGTGTAGGGTGTAGAGTGTAGGGTGTAGCGTGTAGCTTGTAGCGTGTAGAGTGTAGGGTGTAGCGTGTAGGGTGTAGAGTGTAGCGTGTAGGGTGTAGAGTGTAGCGTGTAGCGCGTAGAGTGTAGCGTGTAGGGTGTAGCGTGTAGCGTGTAGGGTGTAGAACGTAGAGTGTAAGGTGTATGGTGTAGAGTGTAGGGTGTAGAGTGTAGCGTGTAGCTTGTAGAGTGTAGCGTGTAGCGTGTAGGGTGTAGGGTGTAGCGTGTAGCGTGTAGCGTGTAGGTAGAATGGTGTAGGGTGTAGCGTGTAGGGTGTAGGGTGTAGAGTGTAGGGTGTAGCGTGTAGCATGTAGCGTGTAGCGTGTAGCGTGTAGCGTGTAGAGTGTAGCATGTAGCGTGTAGAGTGTAGAGGGTAGGGTGTAGCATGTAGGGTGTAGGGTGTAGCGTGTAGGGTGTAGATTGTAGAGTGTAGGGTGTAGAGTGCACATTTTTTCCCATTTCCCCACTGGGTCAAAACTTCTGTTAGAATGATGCGTTTTCCTGCTATTTCCAATGGCCTACAAGCATAAGTGAAGCAGTGAGCAGCAGTCTCTATTAGTATAAGGCCGCCGTCACACTAGCGAGTCTATGGGGGAGCGTAAATTACGGAATGCATACGGACCATGCGTGTGACTTGCGAGAAATGCGCTAGTCACTGGCAGATGTCCGGAAATGTCCAAAGGCCTCAATCAGGCAGGTGAGACATGCTAATTAGCTGAAAAAGCCAGACAGTGAACCCGGAAGTCTGCTGCACGCCTCCACGGAGTGAGATCTTCAAGATGGCACACATCATAAATGTTGATCTCCTCATTATATTGGTGCAAGAAAGGCCTGTTATCTGGGATCAGAGGGATCCCAACTATGCCAACAGGGCCCAAAAAGAGGCAGCATGGAGGAGTGTGTGTGAGTCCCTCTTCCCACATTATGAGCAGCAGCCACGTGAGGCACAGCGACAAATAAGTAAGTACACTCATGTTTGAACTTTAATGTTCTTGTTAACAAGCAGGACCTTACTACTTTGAATGTGGAAACATGAATTGATTAATGAATTCCGAAATTAAGTTAAAGCACACCAGTACGTACATGGTGTGGGACATGATAAACGGAATTCACTAATGTTTGTACCAGATGTCCCTTAATAACATTGTTTTCTACTAATAAATGTTCTTTCTGGGATAGAGGGTAGCGGACTCTGTCCTTGTGGCCTTACTTTAGAATAGTCTGGTTTGTCAAAATTAAATAATAAATGTATTGTCCAAATGCATATTCCTATGCAACAGTAAAATATGTGTAGGCAATTACACCTTGTGTGACCACTCTTCATAATGGTCTAATCAATGTGTGTAATATTTGTGTTTGCAGTGGGTGATGTTACAACCAGATGGAGGAGCATCCGTGACCAATACAGGAGGGAGAGGCAGCAGCGGGAGAGGAGTGGGGCAGGCGCACCTCCCAAGAAAAAAATATATATTTATTTTGATCGGCTCACTTTTTTGAACCCCAGCATGGACCTCAGGCCGTAAGTACAAAGCTCACAACCTCTTTTTTTAATTGTTGTAAAAAATTTGTAATATTAAACGTGAACTCAAAAAAAATGTTTGTTGACAGAACACAGTCCAACCTCACTGACAGGGAGACAGGGTCTGACTCAGAATTGGTCATAGACCCAGTTGGTGAAGAAGAGGTGGCTGGTCCATCTTCGGCTCCCTCCGGCTCCATCCCTCCAGGATTCTCCTCATATGGCCAGACAGCTCCAGCAGAGGCAGAACAACATCCCGAGGACCCACAGTTGGCATCTGCAGCAGCAGCACCGCCACCACCTAGCCAGGATGACCCTGGCAACAGCAGCAGCCCTACTGTTGCCCTGGAGCGCTCACCACAGGCAGCAGTCTTGGCCCAGCGTTCTCGCCGCAGGAGAGAGATCCTACAAAGCAGGAGAAACGTTGATGCTGGGGTGATGAACTATCTTGCGAGGGTTCGGGACGATGATGGTGAGGAGGGCTTTTCAAGGAGCATTGCACGGTATTTAAGGCCCATTGAACGTGAGTTGCGGCTTCGTGTGAGAGGGTGCTTTCAGATCCTTATTGATGCATGCACCCCCCCAAATAATCCATACCAACTTATGGAGCTTATTGAACGGTGGCAGATGTCACCTCAAAATATTCTAAGGCCGGCGAGATTACAAGGCGTGCATGCTCAACAAGGATCTGAAGCACCCCCTCCACGTCAGCCGACACCTCCACCCCAACCCACTAACAACCCACCATGGCAACCTCAGTACCATATGGCCGGGTATCCTCAACCATCCCAATATGCCCACTTGTCCACACCCAGTGCTGGAGGCTGGTCCCAACCTGGGTTTGGACAATATGGCCATTTTGGTTTTGGTTATGATTCCAGGCCATATGGGCAGCAACATCAGGGGTTACCTCAAAATCCTTACCAAAATATTCCATCAGGCCAGCAGCAAACCATGCATCATGTTCCTACAGCCACTACCTCATCCTCACAGAGTACTAGACAATTGGGCCTTCAAAGGCCACCTGATGAGGACCCTGAGCAATCCACATCTCCGCCACCTACCTACCAAGACTTGTGATTTTTTATTTTATTTTGCTATTTTTTTTTATTTCTTTTAAACATTATGTTTATTTTTTATTTTTATGTTAGACAATCTTGAGGTTGGTTGTGCTGACATAGCACTTTGTTATGCTGATGATGTTGGATTTTATATTTATATTGTCTCCTAAGAATGTGTTCTGCCACAAAAATTGCCAAAAAAGGTTATGACAAAACAATAACCAGAAGAAAAATTGGCATTGAAGTAAAAAATAATGTTTATAAACAAAAAAATATGGTTGTGGACAATTCCTTACTACATCACACACATATGATAGTCTCATACACATATGTAAATTAATGAAATACAACAGACAGATTTTGGTTATGGGTAAGCCAAATCTTTTTAAATCTTCAAAATTAAACAGACAACATTGCATATTCTTGCCAGGGAGTAGCACCTTGAGGACTCACAAAATAATTTGAAAAAACATCACGAACTTTGAGTCCAGAAAGGGGACGCCGCGGAGGAGGGACATATGGGGTGGGCCTAATCACATTGTTCATGAGGTCAGCATCAATATTAGCTGAGGAACAATCATTTATGCGTGTAAAATTATGTAAAATAACACAGGCTTTTATAACTTCATTGATTGTAGCCTCACTGAGCTGAATGGCCGACTGAAGAACACGCCATTTGGCCACCAGAATCCCAAAGGCGCACTCCACCAGTCTCCGCGCCCTGGAAAGTCTCAGATTAAATACCCTCCGCCGGTGGTCCAGGTTGCGCCTGGGATAAGGCCTCATGACGTGCCTCGTCAGTTGGAAAGCCTCATCTCCAACCAAAACAAAAGGCACTGCTTCCGCATTTGATCCTGGGAGTTGCTGTGGTGGTGGGAGGTTTAGCTGGTTGTCACGTAGCCGCCGACCCATTATGGACGAATTGAAGACCCTAGAGTCTCCAGTTCGCCCATAGGCCCCAATGTCTACAATTATAAACCTGTAGTTACTGTCAGCAACAGCTAACAGAACTACAGAGAAAAACTGCTTATAATTGTAGAATTGGGAACCAGAGTTCGGCGGCTTACGCACCCTAATATGTTTCCCATCCACAGTTCCAATGCAGTTAGGGAAGTCACAAGTGTCCTTGAAAGCACTGGCGATTTTAAGCCAATCCTCCTGTTTTGGCTCAGGCATAACAACTTCATGCAGTTTCTCCCAGATTTGGAAACAGGTTGTACGAATAATGCCTGAAATGGTTGACCGCCCAATAAGGAACTCCAAGTGTAGTCCCGCATAGGACAAGCCTGTGGACAGGAAGCTGAAAGACAAAACCAAGCAAAAAAGGTCTTAAACATGAGTCAAAAGAAAACATGAAGAAACAAAAGTGTATACCATATTTCCCAACACATTCTGTACAAGAGAAAAATGTACATTTCCCATGGTTACTTTCAAAAAACATTAAACACAGTTTTGAACATGTGCTTGGGCCAGATTGGCTAAAGAAAATTACATAAACATACCAGAAGACAACACATTCAAAAATATATCATCAACATACAGTATGTGAGAATGTACAAAACATACCGTAAGGTTAGGAGCAGACGCTCCTCAGCAGAGATGGCTTTTCTCATCCTGGTGTCCTGATAGGTGAGCCCAGGACGTAAGATCTCCAACAAGCTATCAAAAGTCCTGATGGTCATGCGAGTATACAGGTAAAACTTGTCAGGATGTGACCTCAAAGATGAATATAGCCTGTGAAAATGTCCTTTACTCTTGCGTTGGGTCAATAGAGGATGCACCCACAATCTTCGTCTCCTCCTTCGCGGATCCATATTGACCAAATATGGCTGGCCAAAGCGACGTGACAACACCCAGTGAAGTAACACCTGCTGAGTTGTGCTTAAATACACATGGTCAGACATGTTGGTAAGGTGATATCAACACAGCCAAAAGAAGCTCCCGAACAAATAGGGCATATGGGAGGGTTCCACCTGTTGTAGTGGGCTTTAAATAGTGTTGTTAATGAGGATTTAAATGATTAGCAGGCCTGAAAACCGTTAACTGTCCATTTTGTGCTTCTGCGTTGAAAAAACGCCATACGGATCACATACGGATTACACACGCAACAGCACATACGCAAAATACGCGACCACACCTAAGCAACGCAGGAACTACGGAAGTCGCTTACGGAGACATTTTGGCGTATTGAACGCGTAGTACGGACGTATAATACGTGGCGTATTGTCTTACGCCGAGTGTGACGCCGGCCTAAGAGATAACGGAAAACATTTCACATTTTTCCCCATTTCCCCATTGGGTCCTATACTAATAGAAACTGCTGCTCACCGCTTCACTTATGCTTGTAAGCCATTGGAAAGAGCAAGAAAATGGAAATATTTCAACCTCTGATCATTGTAACAGAAGTTATGACCCAATGGGGAAAAATATGAAATGTTTTCTGTTATCTCCTATACTAATAGAGAATGCTGATCACTGCTTCACTTATGCTTGTAGGCCATTGGAAAGAGCTACACCCTACACTCTACACTCTACACCCTACACGCTACACCCTACATGCTACACTCTACACACTACACGCTAAACTCTGCACCCTACACGCTACACTCTACACCCTACACCTTACACTCTACACGCTACACGCTACACTCTACACCCTACACACTGCACTCTACACGCTACACGCTACACTCTACAGCCTACAGGCTACACTTTACATTCTACACCCTACACCCTTCACTCTGCACCCTACACCCTACACGCTACACGCTACATGCTACACTCTACACTCTACACCCTACATGCTACACACTACACGCTACATGCTACACCCTACTCTCTACACCCTACACCCTACACGCTACACCCTACACGCTACACCCTACACCCTACTCCCTACACGCTACACTCTACACTCTACACCCTACACCCTACACGCTACACGTTACACGCTACACTCTACAACCTACACTCTACACCATACACCCTACACTCTACATTCTACACCCTACACGCTACACCCTACACGCTACACTCTACACGCTACACTCTACACTCTACACCCTACACGCTACACTCTACACCCTACACGCTACACCCTACTCTACACGCTACATTCTACACGCTACACTCTACACACTACACGCTAGTCCCTACACTCTACACCCTACACCCTACACGCAACACACTACACGTTACACTCTACACCCTACACGCTACACCCTACACTCTACACCCTACACCCTACACGCTACATGCTACACTCTACACCCTACACGCTACACCCTACACTCTACATGCTACACCCTACACTCTACACCCTACACCCTACACCCTACAAGCTACACGCTACACTCTACACCCTACACGCTACACGCTACATGCTACACTCTACACCCTACACGCTACACTTTACACCCTACACCCTACACGCTACACTCTACACGCTACACCCTACACCCTACACCCTACACGCTACACACTACACGCTACACGCTACAATCTACACGCTACATGCTACACCCTACACGCTACACTCTACACCCTACACGCTACACCCTACACTCTACACGCTACATGCTACACGCTACACGCTACACTCTACACCCTACACGCTACACCCTACACCCTACACCCTACACACTACACTCTACACGCTACACGCTACACGCTACACCCTTCACGCTGCACTCTACACGCTACTCGCTACTCTCTACACCCTATACGCTACACCCTACACTCAACACCCTACACCCTACACCCTACGAGCTACATGATACACGATACACGCTACACTGTACACCCTACACGCTACACTACACTCTAAACCCTACACCCTTCACCCTACACGCTACACGCTACACCATACACTCTACATCCTACACGCTACATGCTACACTCTACACCCTACACACTACACCCTACACTCTACACCCTACACGCTACACCCTACACCCTACATGCTACACGCTACACTCTCCACCCTTCACACTACACCCTACACTCTACACCCTACACGCTACATGCTACACGCTACACGCTACACTCTACACCCTACACGCTACAACACACACTCTACACCCTACACTCTACATGCTACACGCTACATGCTACACTCTACACCCTACACGCTACACTCTACACCCTTCATGCTACACTCTACACCCTACACGCTACAACCTACACTCTACACCCTACACCCTACACGCTACACTCTACACCCTATACGCTACACCCTACACTCTACACCCTACACCCTACACGCTACACTATACACGCTACACTCTACACCCTACACCCTACATGCTACACGCTACACGCTACACCCTACACTCTACACCCTACACCCTACACGCTACACTCTACACCCTACATTCTACACTCTACACCCTACACGCTACACCCTACACCCTACACGCTGCACACTACACGCTACAATCTACACCCTACACGCTACACCCTACACTCTACACCCTACACGCTACACTCTACACCCTATACGCTACACCCTACACTCTACACCCTACACCCTTCACGCTACACGCTACACGCTACACGATACACGCTACACTCTACACCCTACACGCTACACCCTACACTCTACACCCTACACCCTACACGCTACACGCCACACGCTACACGCTACACCCTACACGCTACACCCTACACTCTACACCGTACACCCTACACGCTACACTCTACATCCTATATGCTACACCCTACACTCTACACCCTACACCCTACACCCTACACGCTACACGCTACACTCTACACTCTACACTCTACGCCCTACACGCTACACGCTACACCCTACACTCTACACCCCACATCCTACATGCTACACGCTACACCCTACACCCTACACGCTACACGCTACACTCTACACCCTACACGCTACACTCTACACCCTACACGCTACACCCTACACGCTACACGCTACACTCTACACCCTACATTCTACACTCTACACCCTACACGCTACACCCTACACCCTACACGCTACACTATACATGCTACACTCTACACCCTACACGCTACACTCTACACCCTACACCCTACATGCTACACGCTACACGCTACACCCTACACTCTACACCCTACACCCTACACGCTACTCGCTACACTCTACACCCTACATTCTACACTCTACACCCTACACACTACACGCTATACCCTACACGCTGCACACTACACGCTACAATCTACACCCTACACGCTACACCCTACACTCTACACCCTACACGCTACACTCTACACCCTATACGCTACACCCTACACTCTACACCCTACACCCTACACCCTTCACGCTACACGCTACACGATACACGCTACACTCTACACCGTACATGCTACACCCTACACTCTACACCCTACACCCTACACGCTACACGCTACACGCTACACCCTACACGCTACACCCTACACTCTACACCGTACACCCTACACGCTACACTCTACATCCTATATGCTACACCCTACACTCTACACCCTACACCCTACACGCTACACGCTACACGATACACGCTACACTCTACACTCTACGCCCTACACGCTACACGCTACACCCTACACTCTACACCCTACATCCTACATGCTATATGCTACACGCTACACCCTACACCCTACACGCTACACGCTACACTCTACACCCTACATTCTACACTCTACACCCTACACGCTACACCCTACACCCTACACGCTGCACACTACACGCTACAATCTAAACCCTACACACTACAACCTACACTCTACACCCAACACACTACACGCTACATGCTACACTCTACACCCTACACGCTACACCCTACACCCTACATGCTACACCCTACACTCTACACCCTACACCCTACACGCTACACTCTACACCCTACACGCTACACCCTACACGCTACACCCTACACCCTACACGCTACACGCTACACTCTACACCCTACACGCTACACGCTACATGCTACACTCTACACCCTACACGCTACACTTTACACCCTACACCCTACACGCTACACTCTACACGCTACACCCTACACCCTACACGCTACACGCTACACACTACACGCTACACGCTACAATCTACACGCTACATGCTACACACTACACGCCACACTCTACACCCTACACGCTACACCCTACACTCTACACGCTACATGCTACACGCTGCACGCTACACTCTACACCCTACACGCTACACCCTACACCCTACACCTTACACGCTACACTCTACACCCTACACGCCACACTCTACACCCTACACGCTACAACCTACACTCTACACCCTACATCCTACACGCTACACTCTACACCCTATACGCTACACCCTACACTCTACACCCTACACCCTACACGCTACACTATACACGCTACACTCTACACCCTACACCCTACATGCTACACGCTACACGCTACACCCTACACTCTACACCCTATACCCTACACGCTACACGCTACACTCTACACCCTACATTCTACACTCTACACCCTACACGCTACACCCTACACCCTACATGCTGCACATTACACGCTACAATCTACACCCTACACGCTACACCATACACTCTACACCCTACACGCTACACTCTACACCCTATACGCTACACCCTACAATCTACACCCTACACCCTTCACGCTACACGCTACACGATACATGCTACACTCTACACCCTACACGCTACACCCTACACTCTACAACCTACACACTACACCCTTCACGCTACACGCTACACGATACATGCTACACTCTACACCCTACACGCTACACCCTACACTCTACACCCTACATCCTACATGCTATATGCTACACGCTACACCCTACACCCTACACGCTACACGCTACACTCTACACCCTACATGCTACACTCTACACCCTACACGCTACACCCTACACGCTACACTCTACACCCTACACCCTACACGCTACACCCTACACGCTACACCCTACACGCTACACTCTACACCCTACATGCTACACACTACACTCTACACCCTACACCCTACACCCCACACGCTACACGATACACGCTACACTCTACACTCTACGCCCTACACGCTACACCCTACACTCTACACCCTACATCCTACATGCTACATGCTACACGCTACACCCTACACCCTACATGCTACACGCTACACTCTACACCCTACACGCTACACTCTACACCATACACGCTACACCCTACACGCTACACGCTACACTCTACACCCTACATTCTACACTCTACACCCTACACGCTACACCCTACACCCTACACGCTGCACACTACACGCTACAATCTACACCCTACACACTACACCCTACACTCTACACCCTACACCCTACACGCTACATGCTACACTCTACACCCTACACGCTATACCCTACACCCTACATGCTACACCCTACACTCTACACCCTACACCCTACACGCTACACTCTACACCCTACACGCTACACCCTACACGCTACACCCTACACCCTACACCCTACACGCTACACGCTACACTCTACACCCTACACGCTACACGCTACATGCTACACTCTACACCCTACACGCTACACTTTACACCCTACACCCTACACGCTACACTCTACACGCTACACCCTACACCCTACACGCTACACGCTACACACTACACGCTACACGCTATAATCTACATGCTACATGCTACACCCTACACGCCACACTCTACACCCTACACGCTACACCCTACACTCTACACGCTACATGCTACACGCTACACGCTACACTCTACACCCTACACGCTACACCCTACACCCTACACCCTACACGCTACACTCTACACCCTACACGCTACACTCTACACCCTTCACGCTACACTTTACACCCTACACGCTACAACCTACACTCTACACCCTACATCCTACACGCTACACTCTACACCCTATACGCTACACCCTACACTCTACACCCTACACCCTACACGCTACACTATACACGCTACACTCTACACCCTACACCCTACATGCTACACGCTACACGCTACACCCTACACTCTACACCCTACACCCTACACGCTACACGCTACACTCTACACCCTACATTCTACACTCTACACCCTACACGCTACACCCTACATGCTGCACACTACACGATACAATCTACACCCTACACGCTACACCATACACTCTACACCCTACACGCTACACTCTACACCCTATACGCTACACCCCACAATCTACACCCTACACCCTACACCCTTCACGCTACACGATACATGCTACACTCTACACCCTACACGCTACACCCTACACTCTACACCCTACACCCTACACCCTTCACGCTACACGCTACACGATACATGCTACACTCTACACCCTACACGCTACACCCTACACTCTACACCCTACATCCTACATGCTACATGCTACACGCTACACCCTACACCCTACACGCTACACGCTACACTCTACACCCGACACGCTACACTCTACACCCTACACGCTACACCCTACACGCTACACGCTACACTCTACACCCTACACCCTACACGCTACACCCTACACGCTACACCCTACACGCTACACTCTACACCCTACACGCTACACACTACACTCTACACCCTACACACTGCACTCTACACGCTACACGCTACACTCTACACCCTACAGGCTACACTCTACATTCTACACCCTACACCCTTCACTCTACACCCTACACCCTACACGCTACACGCTACATGCTACACTCTACACTCTACACCCTACATGCTACACGCTACACGCTACATGCTACACGCTACACCCTACACTCTACACCCTACACCCTACACGCTACAGTCTACACGCTACACCCTACACCCTACTCCCTACACGCTACACTCTGCACTCTACACCCTACACCCTACACGCTACACGTTACACGCTACACTCTACAACCTACACTCTACACCATACACCCTACACTCTACATTCTACACCCTACACGCTACACCCTACACGCTACACTCTACACCCTACACGCTGCACCCTACTCTACACGCTACATTCTACACGCTACACTCTACACCCTACACGCTAGTCCCTACACTCTACACCCTACACCCTACACGCAACACACTACACGTTACACTCTACACCCTACACGCTACACCCTACACTCTACACCCTACACGCTACATGCTACACTCTACACCCTACACGCTACACCCTACACTCTACATGCTACACCCTACACTCTACACCCTACAAGCTACACGCTATACTCTACACCCTACACGCTACACGCTACATGCTACACTCTACACCCTACACGCTACACTTTACACCCTACACCCTACACGCTACACTCTACACGCTACACCCTACACCCTACACCCTACACGCTACACACTACACGCTACAATCTACACGCTACATGCTACACCCTACACGCTACACTCTACACCCTACACGCTACACCCTACACTCTACACGCTACATGCTACACGCTACACGCTACACTCTACACCCTACACGCTACACCCTACACCCTACACCCTACACACTACACTCTACACGCTACACGCTACATCCTACACGCTGCACTCTACACGCTACACGCTACACTCTACACCCTATACGCTACACCCTACACTCAACACCCTACACCCTACACCCTACGAGCTACATGATACACGATACACGCTACACTGTACACCCTACACGCTACACCCTACACTCTACAACCTACACACTACACCCTTCACGCTACACGCTACACGATACATGCTACACTCTACACCCTACACGCTACACCCTACACTCTACACCCTACATCCTACACGCTACACCCTACACCCTACACGCTACACGCTACACTCTACACCCTACATGCTACACTCTACACCCTACACGCTACACCCTACACGCTACACTCTACACCCTACACCCTACACGCTACACCCTACACGCTACACCCTACACGCTACACTCTACACCCTACATGCTACACACTACACTCTACACCCTACACCCTACACCCCACACGCTACACGATACACGCTACACTCTACACTCTACGCCCTACACGCTACACGCTACACCCTACACTCTACACCCTACATCCTACATGCTACATGCTACACGCTACACCCTACACCCTACATGCTACACGCTACACTCTACACCCTACACGCTACACTCTACACCCTACACGCTACACCCTACACGCTACACGCTACACTCTACACCCTACATTCTACACTCTACACCCTACACGCTACACCCTACACCCTACACGCTGCACACTACACGCTACAATCTACACCCTACACACTACACCCTACACTCTACACCCTACACCCTACACGCTACATGCTACACTCTACACCCTACACGCTATACCCTACACCCTACATGCTACACCCTACACTCTACACCCTACACCCTACACGCTACACTCTACACCCTACACGCTACACCCTACACGCTACACCCTACACCCTACACCCTACACGCTACACGCTACACTCTACACCCTACACGCTACACGCTACATGCTACACTCTACACCCTACACGCTACACTTTACACCCTACACCCTACACGCTACACTCTACACGCTACACCCTACACCCTACACCCTACACGCTACACGCTACACACTACACGCTACACGCTACAATCTACATGCTACATGCTACACCCCACACGCCACACTCTACACCCTACACGCTACACCCTACACTCTACACGCTACATGCTACACGCTACACGCTACACTCTACACCCTACACGCTACACCCTACACCCTACACCCTACACGCTACACTCTACACCCTTCACGCTACACTTTACACCCTACACGCTACAACCTACACTCTACACCCTACATCCTACACGCTACACTCTACACCCTATACGCTACACCCTACACTCTACACCCTACACCCTACACGCTACACTATACACGCTACACTCTACACCCTACACCCTACATGCTACACGCTACACCCTACACTCTACACCCTACACCCTACACGCTACACGCTACACTCTACACCCTACATTCTACACTCTACACCCTACACGCTACACCCTACATGCTGCACACTACACGATACAATCTACACCCTACACGCTACACCATACACTCTACACCCTACACGCTACACTCTACACCCTATACGCTACACCCCACAATCTACACCCTACACCCTACACCCTTCACGCTACACGATACATGCTACACTCTACACCCTACACTCTACACCCTACACCCTACACCCTTCACGCTACACGCTACACGATACATGCTACACTCTACACCCTACACGCTACACCCTACACTCTACACCCTACATCCTACATGCTACATGCTACACGCTACACCCTACACCCTACACGCTACACGCTACACTCTACACCCGACACGCTACACTCTACACCCTACACGCTACACCCTACACGCTACACGCTACACTCTACACCCTACACCCTACACGCTACACCCTACACGCTACACCCTACACGCTACACTCTACACCCTACACGCTACACACTACACTCTACACCCTACACACTGCACTCTACACGCTACACGCTACACTCTACACCCTACAGGCTACACTCTACATTCTACACCCTACACCCTTCACTCTACACCCTACACCCTACACGCTACACGCTACATGCTACACTCTACACTCTACACCCTACATGCTACACGCTACACGCTACATGCTACACGCTACACCCTACACTCTACACCCTACACCCTACACGCTACAGTCTACACGCTACACCCTACTCCCTACACGCTACACTCTGCACTCTACACCCTACACCCTACACGCTACACGTTACACGCTACACTCTACAACCTACACTCTACACCATACACCCTACACTCTACATTCTACACCCTACACGCTACACCCTACACGCTACACTCTACACCCTACACGCTACACCCTACTCTACACGCTACATTCTACACGCTACACTCTACACCCTACACGCTAGTCCCTACACTCTACACCCTACACCCTACACGCAACACACTACACGTTACACTCTACACCCTACACGCTACACCCTACACTCTACACCCTACACCCTACACGCTACATGCTACACTCTACACCCTACACGCTACACCCTACACTCTACATGCTACACCCTACACTCTACACCCTACAAGCTACACGCTATACTCTACACCCTACACGCTACACGCTACATGCTACACTCTACACCCTACACGCTACACTTTACACCCTACACCCTACACGCTACACTCTACACGCTACACCCTACACCCTACACGCTACACGCTACACACTACACGCTACAATCTACACGCTACATGCTACACCCTACACGCTACACTCTACACCCTACACGCTACACCCTACACTCTACACGCTACATGCTACACGCTACACTCTACACCCTACACGCTACACTCTACACCCTACACCCTACACACTACACTCTACACGCTACACGCTACATCCTACACGCTGCACTCTACACGCTACACGCTACTCGCTACACTCTACACCCTATACGCTACACCCTACACTCAACACCCTACACCCTACACCCTACGAGCTACATGATACACGATACACGCTACACTGTACACCCTACATGCTACACTACACTCTACACCCTACACCCTTCACCCTACACGCTACACGCTACACCATACACTCTACACGCTACATGCTACACTCTACACCCTACACGCTACACCCTACACTCTACACCCTACACGCTACACCCTACACCCTACATGCTACACGCTACACTCTCCACCCTTCACTCTACACCCTACACTCTACACCCTACATGCTACATGCTACACGCTACACGCTACACTCTACACCCTACACGCTACACCACACACTCTACACCCTACACTCTACATGCTACACGCTACATGCTACACTCTACAACCTACACTCTACACCCTACACGCTACACTCTACACCCTATACGCTACACCCTACACTCTACACCCTACACCCTACACGCTACACTATACACGCTACACTCTACACCCTACACGCTACACTCTACACCCTACACCCTACATGCTACACGCTACACGCTACACCCTACACTCTACACC
The DNA here is from genome assembly GCF_051348905.1 of Ranitomeya variabilis. Classification (NCBI taxonomy): domain Eukaryota; kingdom Metazoa; phylum Chordata; class Amphibia; order Anura; family Dendrobatidae; genus Ranitomeya; species Ranitomeya variabilis. Next base: position 131,373,005 of record NC_135239.1, read on the forward strand.
CTACACCCTACACGCTACACGCTACACTCTACACCCTACATTCTACACTCTACACCCTACACGCTACACCCTACACCTTACACGCTGCATACTACACGCTACAATCTACACCCTACACGCTACACCCTACACTCTACACCCTACACGCTACACTCTACACCCTATACGCTACACCCTACACTCTACACCCTACACCCTTCACGCTACACGCTACACGATACACGCTACACGCTACACTCTACACCCTACACGCTACACCCTACACTCTACACCCTACACCCTACACGCTACACGCTACACGCTACACCCTACACGCTACACCCTACACTCTACACCGTACACCCTACACGCTACACTCTACATCCTATATGCTACACCCTACACTCTACACCCTACACCCTACACCCTACACGCTACACGCTACACGCTACACTATACACTCTACGCCCTACACGCTACACGCTACACCCTACACTCTACACCCCACATCCTACATGCTACATGCTACACGCTACACCCTACACCCTACACGCTACACGCTACACGCTACACGCTACACTCTACACCCTACACGCTACACTCTACACCCTACATTCTACACTCTACACTCTACACGCTACACCCTACACCCTACACGCTACACTATACACGCTACACTCTACACCCTACACGCTACACTCTACACCCTACACCCTACATGCTACACGCTACACGCTACACCCTACACTCTACACCCTACACCCTACACGCTACACGCTACACTCTCCACCCTACATTCTACACTCTACACCCTACACGCTACACCCTACACCCTACACGCTGCACCCTACACGCTACAATCTACACCCTACACGCTACACCCTACACCCTACACGCTACACTCTACACCCTATACGCTACACCCTACACTCTACACCCTACACCCTACACCCTACACGCTGCACACTACACGCTACAATCTACACCCTACACACTACACCCTACACTCTACACCCTACACCCTACACGCTACATGCTACACTCTGCACCCTACACGCTATACCCTACACCCTACATGCTACACCGTACACTCTACACCCTACACCCTACACGCTACACTCTACACCCTACACGCTACACCCTACACCCTACTCCCTACACGCTACACTCTGCACTCTACACCCTACACCCTACACGCTACACGTTACACGCTACACTCTACAACCTACACTCTACACCATACACCCTACACTCTACATTCTACACCCTACACGCTACACCCTACACGCTACACTCTACACCCTACACGCTACACCCTACTCTACACGCTACATTCTACACGCTACACTCTACACCCTACACGCTAGTCCCTACACTCTACACCCTACACCCTACACGCAACACACTACACGTTACACTCTACACCCTACACGCTACACCCTACACTCTACACCCTACACCCTACACGCTACATGCTACACTCTACACCCTACACGCTACACCCTACACTCTACATGCTACACCCTACACTCTACACCCTACAAGCTACACGCTATACTCTACACCCTACACGCTACACGCTACATGCTACACTCTACACCCTACACGCTACACTTTACACCCTACACCCTACACGCTACACTCTACACGCTACACCCTACACCCTACACGCTACACGCTACACACTACACGCTACAATCTACACGCTACATGCTACACCCTACACGCTACACTCTACACCCTACACGCTACACCCTACACTCTACACGCTACATGCTACACGCTACACTCTACACCCTACACGCTACACCCTACACCCTACACCCTACACACTACACTCTACACGCTACACGCTACATCCTACACGCTGCACTCTACACGCTACACGCTACTCGCTACACTCTACACCCTATACGCTACACCCTACACTCAACACCCTACACCCTACACCCTACGAGCTACATGATACACGATACACGCTACACTGTACACCCTACATGCTACACTACACTCTACACCCTACACCCTTCACCCTACACGCTACACGCTACACCATACACTCTACACGCTACATGCTACACTCTACACCCTACACGCTACACCCTACACTCTACACCCTACACGCTACACCCTACACCCTACATGCTACACGCTACACTCTCCACCCTTCACTCTACACCCTACACTCTACACCCTACATGCTACATGCTACACGCTACACGCTACACTCTACACCCTACACGCTACACCACACACTCTACACCCTACACTCTACATGCTACACGCTACATGCTACACTCTACAACCTACACTCTACACCCTACACCCTACACGCTACACTCTACACCCTATACGCTACACCCTACACTCTACACCCTACACCCTACACGCTACACTATACACGCTACACTCTACACCCTACACGCTACACTCTACACCCTACACCCTACATGCTACACGCTACACGCTACACCCTACACTCTACACCCTACACCCTACACGCTACACGCTACACTCTACACCCTACATTCTACACTCTACACCCTACACGCTACACCCTACACCTTACACGCTGCATACTACACGCTACAATCTACACCCTACACGCTACACCCTACACTCTACACCCTACACGCTACACTCTACACCCTATACGCTACACCCTACACTCTACACCCTACACCCTTCACGCTACACGCTACACGATACACGCTACACGCTACACTCTACACCCTACACGCTACACCCTACACTCTACACCCTACACCCTACACGCTACACGCTACACGCTACACCCTACACGCTACACCCTACACTCTACACCGTACACCCTACACGCTACACTCTACATCCTATATGCTACACCCTACACTCTACACCCTACACCCTACACCCTACACGCTACACGCTACACTATACACTCTACGCCCTACACGCTACACGCTACACCCTACACTCTACACCCCACATCCTACATGCTACATGCTACACGCTACACCCTACACCCTACACGCTACACGCTACACGCTACACTCTACACCCTACACGCTACACTCTACACCCTACATTCTACACTCTACACTCTACACGCTACACCCTACACCCTACACGCTACACTATACACGCTACACTCTACACCCTACACGCTACACTCTACACCCTACACCCTACATGCTACACGCTACACGCTACACCCTACACTCTACACCCTACACCCTACACGCTACACGCTACACTCTCCACCCTACATTCTACACTCTACACCCTACACGCTACACCCTACACCCTACACGCTGCACCCTACACGCTACAATCTACACCCTACACGCTACACCCTACACCCTACACGCTACACTCTACACCCTATACGCTACACCCTACACTCTACACCCTACACCCTACACGCTGCACACTACACGCTACAATCTACACCCTACACACTACACCCTACACTCTACACCCTACACCCTACACGCTACATGCTACACTCTGCACCCTACACGCTATACCCTACACCCTACATGCTACACCGTACACTCTACACCCTACACCCTACACGCTACACTCTACACCCTACACGCTACACCCTACACCCTACACGCTACACGCTACACTCTACACCCTACACGCTACACCCTACACCCTACACCTTACACGCTACACTCTACACCCTACACGCCACACTCTACACCCTACACGCTACAACATACACTCTACACCCTACATCCTACACGCTACACTCTACACCCTATACGCTACACCCTACACTCTACACCCTACACCCTACACGCTACACTATACACGCTACACTCTACACCCTACACCCTACATGCTACACGCTACACGCTACACCCTACACTCTACACCCTACACCCTACACGCTACACGCTACACTCTACACCCTACATTCTACACTCTACACCCTACACGCTACACCCTACACCCTACATGCTGCACACTAAACGCTACAATCTACACCCTACACGCTACACCATACACTCTACACCCTAAACGCTACACTCTACACCCTATACGCTACACCCTACAATCTACACCCTACACCCTACACCCTTCACGCTACACGCTACACGATACATGCTACACTCTACACCCTACACGCTACACCCTACACTCTACAACCTACACCCTACACCCTTCACGCTACACGATACATGCTACACTCTACACCCTACACGCTACACCCTACACTCTACACCCTACATCCTACATGCTATATGCTACACGCTACACCCTACACCCTACACACTACACGCTACAGTCTACACCCTACACGCTACACTCTACACCCTACACGCTACACCCTACACGCTACACGCTACACTCTACACCCTACACCCTACACGCTACACCCTACACGCTACACCCTACACGCTACACTCTACACCCTACATGCTACACACTACACTATACACCCTACACCCTACACCCTACACGCTACATGCTACACGATACACGCTACACTCTACACTCTACGCCCTACACGCTACACCGTACACTCTACACCCTACATCCTACATGATACATTCCTCACGCTACACCCTACACCCTACATGCTACACGCTACCCTCTACACCCTACACGCTACACTCTACACCCTACATGCTACACCCTACACGCTACATGCTACACTCTACACCCTACATTCTACACTCTACACCCTACACGCTACACCCTACACCCTACACGCTGCACACTACACGCTACAATCTACACCCTACACACTACACCCTACACTCTACACCCTACACCCTACACGCTACATGCTGCACTCTGCACCCTACACGCTATACCCTACACCCTACATGCTACACCGTACACTCTACACCCTACACCCTACACGCTACACTCTACACCCTACACGCTACACCCTACACCCTACACGCTACACGCTACACTCTACACCCTACACGCTACACCCTACACCCTACACCTTACACGCTACACTCTACACCCTACACGCCACACTCTACACCCTACACGCTACAACCTACACTCTACACCCTACATCCTACACGCTACACTCTACACCCTATACGCTACACCCTACACTCTACACCCTACACCCTACACGCTACACTATACACGCTACACTCTACACCCTACACCCTACATGCTACACGCTACACGCTACACCCTACACTCTACACCCTACACCCTACACGCTACACGCTACACTCTACACCCTACATTCTACACTCTACACCCTACACGCTACACCCTACACCCTACATGCTGCACACTAAACGCTACAATCTACACCCTACACGCTACACCATACACTCTACACCCTACACGCTACACTCTACACCCTATACGCTACACCCTACAATCTACACCCTACACTCTACACCCTTCACGCTACACGCTACACGATACATGCTACACTCTACACCCTACACGCTACACCATACACTCTACAACCTACACCCTACACCCTTCACGCTACACGATACATGCTACACTCTACACCCTACACGCTACACCCTACACTCTACACCCTACATCCTACATGCTATATGCTACACCCTACACCCTACACGCTACACGCTACAGTCTACACCCTACACGCTACACTCTACACCCTACACGCTACACCCTACACGCTACACGCTACACTCTACACCCTACACCCTACACGCTACACCCTACACGCTACACCCTACACGCTACACTCTACACCCTACATGCTACACACTACACTATACACCCTACACCCTACACCCTACACGCTACATGCTACACGATACACGCTACACTCTACACTCTACGCCCTACACGCTACACCGTACACTCTACACCCTACATCCTACATGATACATTCCTCACGCTACACCCTACACCCTACATGCTACACGCTACACTCTACACCCTACACGCTACACTCTACACCCTACATGCTACACCCTACACGCTACACGCTACACTCTACACCCTACATTCTACACTCTACACCCTACATGCTACACCCTACACCCTACACGCTGCACACTACACGCTACAATCTACACCCTACACACTACACCCTACACTCTACACCCTACACCCTACACGCTACATGCTACACTCTACACCCTACACGCTATACCCTACACCCTACATGCTACACCATACACTCTACACCCTACACCCTACACGCTACACTCTACACCCTACACGCTACACCCTACACGCTACACCCTACACCCTACACCCTACACGCTACACGCTACACTCTACACCCTACACGCTACACGCTACATGCTACACTCTACACCCTACACGCTACACTTTACACCCTACACCCTACACGCTACACTCTACACGCTACACCCTACACCCTACACCCTACACGCAACACGCTACACACTACACGCTACACGCTACAATCTACACGCTACATGCTACACCCTACACGCCACACTCTACACCCTACACGCTACACCCTACACTCTACACGCTACATGCTACACGCTACACTCTACACCCTACACGCTACACCCTACACCCTACACGCTACACTCTACACCCTACACGCTACACTCTACACCCTTCACGCTACACTTTACACCCTACACGCTACAACCTACACTCTACACCCTACATCCTACACGCTACACTCTACACCCTATATGCTACACCCTACACTCTACACCCTACACCCTACACGCTACACTATACACGCTACACTCTACACCCTACATGCTACACGCTACACGCTACACCCTACACTCTACACCCTACACCCTACACGCTACACGCTACACTCTACACCCTACATTCTACACTCTACACCCTACACGCTACACCCTACACCCTACATGCTGCACACTACACGATACAATCTACACCCTACACGCTACACCATACACTCTACACCCTACACGCTACACTCTACACCCTATACGCTACACCCCACAATCTACACCCTACACCCTTCACCCTACACGCTACATGATACATGCTACACTCTACACCCTACACGCTACACCCTACACTCTACATCCTACATCCTACATGCTACATGCTACACGCTACACCCTACACCCTACACGCTACACGCTACACTCTACACCCGACACGCTACACTCTACACCCTACTCGCTACACCCTACACGCTACACGCTACACTCTACACCCTACACGCTACATCCTACACGCTACACTCTACACCCTACACGCTACACACTACACTCTACACCCTACACCCTACACGCTACACTCTACACGCTACACGCTACACTCTACACCCTACACGCTACACGCTACACCCAACACCCTACACTGTGCACCCTACACGCTACACTCTACACTCTACACCCTACACCCTACACGCTACACCCTACACGCTACACTCTACACCCTACACGCTACACTCTACACCCTACAAACTACACTCTACACCCTACACCCTACACGCTACACTCTACACCCTACACGCTACATCCTACACTCTACACCCTACACCCTACACGCTACACTCTACACCCTACATGCTACACCCTACACTCTAGCGTGTAGCATGTGGCGTGTAGCGGGTAGGGTGTAGGGTGTAGAGTGCAGGGTGTAGCATGTAGCGTGTAGCGTGTAGGGTGTAGAGTGCAGCGTGTAGGGTGTAGCGTGTAGAGTGTAGCATGTGGGGTGTAGGGTGTAGAGTGTAGGGTGTAGCGTGTAGCGTGTATCGTGTAGCGTGTAGAGTGTAGCATGTAGGGTGTAGGGTGTAGATTGTAGGGTGTAGCATGTAGGGTGTAGAGTGTAGCGTGTAGCGTGTAGGGTGTAGAATGTAGAGTGTAGGGTGTAGCGTGTAGCGTGTAGGGTGTAGAGTGTAGGGTGTAGCGTGTAGGGTGTAGAGTGTAGCGTGTATCATGTAGCGTGTAGCGTGTAGGGTGTAGAGTGTAGAGTTTAGGGTGTAGCGTATAGGGTGTAGAGTGTAGCGTGTAGGGTGTAGGGTGTAGAGTGTAGGGTGTAGCGTGTAGGGTGTAGAGTGTAGCGTGTAGGGTGTAGGGTGTAGAGTGTAGGGTGTAGCGTGTAGGGTGTAGAGTGTAGCGTGTAGGGTGTAGGGTGTAGAGTGTAGGGTGTAGCGTGTAGGGTGTAGAGTGTATCGTGTAGCGTGTAGAGTGTAGAGTGTAGCATGTAGCATGTAGGGTGTAGGGTGTAGAGTGTTGGGTGTAGCGTGTAAGGTGTAGAGTGTAGCGCGTAGCGTGTAGCGTATAGCGTGTAGGGTGTAGAGTGTAGGGTGCAGCGTGTAGGGTGTAGAGTGTAGTGTGTAGCATGTAGGGTGTAGGGTGTAGCGTGTAGGGTGTAGAGTGTAGGGTGTAGCACGTAGGGTGTAGACTGTTGCATGTAGCGTGTAGGGTGTAGGGTGTAGAGTGTAGGGTGTAGAGTGTAGCGTGTAGGGTGTAGAGTGTAGCGTGTGGCGTGTAGCGTGTAGAGTGTAGAGTGTAGCATGTAGCATGTAGGGTGTAGGGTGTAGAGTGTTGGGTGTAGCGTGTAAGGTGTAGAGTGTAGCGCGTAGCGTGTAGCGTATAGCGTGTAGGGTGTAGAGTGTAGGGTGTAGCGTGTAGGGTGTAGAGTGTAGTGTGTAGCATGTAGGGTGTAGGGTGTAGCGTGTAGGGTGTAGAGTGTAGGGTGTAGCGTGTAGGGTGTAGACTGTTGCATGTAGCATGTAGGGTGTAGGGTGTAGAGTGTAGGGTGTAGATTGTAGTGTAGCGTGTAGGGTGTAGAGTGTAGCGTGTATCGTGTAGCGTGTAGCGTGTAGGGTGTGGGGTGTTGAGTGTAGGGTGTAGCGTATAGGGTGTAGAGTGTAGCGTGTAGAGTGTAGGGTGTAGAGTGTAGGGTGTAGCGTGTAGGGTGTAGAGTGTAGTGTGTAGGGTGTAGAGTGTAGCGTGTAGCGTGTAGGGTGTTGGGTGTAGCGTGTAGGGTGTAGAGTGTAGCGTGTAGGGTGTAGAGTGTAGCGTGTAGCGTGTAGCATGTAGAGTGTAGCGTGTAGCGTGTAGCGTGTAGGGTGTAGGGTGTAGAGTGTAGGGTGTAGCGTGTAGGGTGTAGAGTGTAGCGTGTAGCGTGTAGCGTGTAGGGTGTAGGGTGTAGAGTGTAGAGTGTAGGGTGTAGAGTGTAGCGTGTAGGGTGTAGGGTGTAGCGTGTAGAGTGTAGCGTGTAGTGTGTAGTTTGTAGCGTGTAGGGTGTAGGGTGTAGGGTGTAGGGTGTAGCGTGTAGGGTGTAGAGTGTAGCGTGTAGGGTGTAGGGTGTATCGTGTATCGTGTAGGGTGTAGAGTGTAGCGTTTAGCGTGTAGCTTGTAGGGTGTAGAGTGTAGCGTGTAGCGTGTAGGGTGTAGCGTGTAGGGTGTAGCGTGTAGGGTGTGGAGTGTAGCGTGCAGGCTGTAGGGTGTAGAGTGTAGGGTGTAGCATGTAGGGTGTAGGGTGTAGCGTGTAGGGTGTAGAGTGTAGCATGTAGCGTGTAGGGTGTAGAGTGTAGCGTGTAGCGTGTAGGGTGTAGGGTGTAGAGTGTAGGGTGTAGCGTGTAGCGTGTAGGCTGTAGGGTGTAGAGTGTAGGGTGTAGCGTGTAGGGTGTAGAATGTCGAGTGTAGGGGGTATAATGTAGAGTGTAGCGTGTACCGTGTAGTGTGTAGGGTGTAGAGTGTAGGGTGTAGCGTGTAGGGTGTAGAGTGTAGCGTGTAGCGTGTAGCATGTAGGGTGTAAAGTGAAGGGTGTAGCGTGTAGGGTGTAGAGTGTAGCGTGTAGGGTGTAGAGTGTAGCGTATAGCGTGTAGAGTGTAGCGTGTAGGGTGTAGCGTGTAGCGGGTAGGGTGTAGAATGTCGAGTGTAGGGTGTATGGTGTAGAGTGTAGGGTGTAGCGTGTAGCGTGTAGCGTGTAGGGTGTAGGGTGTAGGGTGCAGAGTGTAGGGTGTAGCGTGTAGGGAGTAGGGTGTAGGGTGTAGCGTGTAGGGTGTAGCGTGTAGGGTTTAGGGTGTAGAGTGTAGGGTGTAGCATGTAGCATGTAGCGTGTAGCGTGTAGCGTGTAGGGTGTAGAGTGTAGAGTGTAGGGTGTAGAGTGTAACGTGTAGTGTGTAGGATGTAGCGTGTTGCGTGTAGCGTGTGTAGTGTAGCGTGTAGGGTGTAGAGTGTAGCGTGTTGCGTGTAGCATGCAGCGTGTAGGGTGTAGAGTGTAGCGTGTAGCGTGTAGAGTGTAGCGTGTAGGGTGTAGGTTGTAGCGTGTAGAGTGTAGCGTGTAGTGTGTAGTTTGTAGCGTGTAGCGTGTAGGGTGTAGGGTGTAGGGTGTAGGGTGTAGCGTGTAGGGTGTAGAGTGTAGCGTGTAGGGTGTAGGGTGTATCGTGTATCGTGTAGGGTGTAGAGTGTAGCGTTTAGCGTGTAGCTTGTAGGGTGTAGAGTGTAGCGTGTAGCGTGTAGGGTGTAGCGTGTAGGGTGTAGCGTGTAGGGTGTGGAGTGTAGCATGTAGGCTGTAGGGTGTAGAGTGTAGGGTGTAGCATGTAGGGTGTAGGGTGTAGCGTGTAGGGTGTAGAGTGTAGCATGTAGCGTGTAGGGTGTAGAGTGTAGCGTGTAGCGTGTAGGGTGTAGGGTGTAGAGTGTAGGGTGTAGTGTGTAGCGTGTAGGCTGTAGGGTGTAGAGTGTAGGGTGTAGCGTGTAGCGTGTAGGGTGTAGAATGTCGAGTGTGGGGGGTATAATGTAGAGTGTAGCGTGTACCGTGTAGTGTGTAGGGTGTAGAGTGTAGGGTGTAGCGTGTAGGGTGTAGAGTGTAGCGTGTAGCATGTAGGGTGTAGAGTGAAGGGTGTAGCGTGTAGGGTGTAGAGTGTAGCGTGTAGGGTGTAGAGTGTAGCGTATAGCGTGTAGAGTGTAGCGTGTAGGGTGTAGCGTGTAGCGGGTAGGGTGTAGAATGTCGAGTGTAGGGTGTATGGTGTAGAGTGTAGGGTGTAGAGTGTAGCGTGTAGCGTGTAGGGTGTAGGGTGCAGAGTGTAGGGTGTAGCGTGTAGGTAGTAGGGTGTAGGGTGTAGCATGTAGGGTGTAGCGTGTAGGGTGTAGGGTGTAGAGTGTAGGGTGTAGCATGTAGCATGTAGCGTGTAGCGTGTAGGGTGTAGGGTGTAGTGTGTAGGGTGTAGCGTGTAGGGTGTAGAGTTTAGCGTGTAGCGTGTAGAATTTAGCGTGTAGCGTGTAGGGAGTAGGGTGTAGGGTGTAGCGTGTAGAGTGTAGCGTGTAGCGTGTAGTGTGTAGCGTGTAGCGTGTAGGGTGTAGAATGTAGGGTGTAGAGTGTAGCATGTAGCGTGGAGGGTGTAGGGTGTAGAGTGTAGGGTGTAGCGTGTAGGGTGTAGAGTGTAGCGTGTAGCGTGTAGCGTGTAGGGTGTGGGGTGTAGAGTGTAGGGTGTAGCGTGTAGGGTGTAGAGTGTAGCGTGTAGCGTGTAGCTTGTAGCGTGTAGAGTGTAGGGTGTAGCGTGTAGGGTGTAGAGTGTAGCGTGTAGGGTGTAGAGTGTAGCGTGTAGCGTGTAGAGTGTAGCGTGTAGCGTGTAGGATGTAGGGTGTAGCGTGTAGCGTGTAGGGAGTAGGGTGTAGGGTGTAGCGTGTAGCGTGTAGCGTGTAGGGTGTAGAGTGTAGAGTGTAGCATGTAGCGTGTAGCGTGTAGTGTGTAGGGTGTAGTGTGTAGGGTGTAGCGTGTAGCATGTAGGGTGTAGAGTTTAGCGTGTAGCGTGTATCGTGTAGCGTGTAGGGTGTAGGGTGTAGAGTGTAGGGTGTAGCGTGTAGGGTGTAGAGTGTAGCGTGTAGCGTGTAGAATGTAGCGTGTAGGGTGTAGCGTGTAGAGTGTAGCTTGTAGCGCGTAGAGTGTAGCGTGTAGGGTGTAGCGTGTAGCGTGTAGGGTGTAGAACGTAGAGTGTAAGGTGTATGGTGTAGAGTGTAGGGTGTAGAGTGTAGCATGTAGCGTGTAGGGTGTAGGGTGTAGAATGTAGGGTGTAGCGTGTAGGGTGTAGAGTGTAACGTGTAGTGTGTAGCGTGTAGGGTGTAGAGTGTAGGGTGTAGCAAGTAGGGTGTAGAGTGTAGCGTGTAGCGTGTAGAGTGTAGCGTGTAGGGTGTAGCGTGTAGGGTGTAGAATGTAGAGTGTAGGGTGTATGGTGTAGAGTGTAAGTTGTAGAGTGTAGCGTGTAGCGTGTAGCGTGTAGGGTGTAGGGTGTAGAGTGTAGAGTGTAGCGTGTAGGGAGTAGGGTGTAGAGTGTAGCGTGTAGGGTGTAGCGTGTAGGGTGTAGGGTGTAGAGTGTAGGGTGTAGCGTGTAGCATGTAGCGTGTAGCGTGTAGCATGTAGGGTGTAGAGTGTAGAGTGTAGCGTGTAGGGTGTAGAGTGAAGGGTGTAGCGTGTAGAGTGTAGCCTGTAGGGTGTAGAGTGTAGGGTGTAGCGTGTAGAGTGTAGGGTGTAGCTCTTTCCAATGGCCTACAAGCATAAGTGAAGCAGTGAGCAGCAGTCTCTATTAGTATAGGAGATAACAGAAAACATTTCACATTTTTCCCCATTAGGTCATAACTAGTGTTGAGCGATACCGTCCGATACTTGAAAGTATCGGTATCGGAAAGTATCAGCCGATACCGGCAAAGTATCGGATCCAATCCGATACCGATACCCGATACCAATACAAGTCAATGGGACTCATGTATCGGACGGTATCCCTGATGGTTCCCAGGGTCTGAAGGAGAGGAAACTCTCCTTCAGGCCCTGGGAACCATATAAATGTGTAAAAGAAAGAATTAAAATAAAAAATATCGCTATACTCACCTCTCCGACGCAGCCGGGACTTCAGCGAGGGAACCGGCAGCGTTGTTTGTTTAAAATTCGCGCTTTTACTTGGTTACGTGAATTCCCGGCTTGTGATTGGTCAGGGCGGCCATGTTGCCGGGACGCGGACCAATCACAGCAAGCCGTGACGAAATTACGTCACGGCTTGCTGTGATTGGTCCGCGTCCCGGCAACATGGCCGCCATTAACCAATCACAAGCCGTGACGTCACGGGAGGCTGGACTTGCGCACTTTTTAAAAAGCGCGCGTGTCCAGCCTCCCGTGACGTCACGGCTTGTGATTGGTTAATGGCGGCCATGTTGCCGGGACGCGGACCAATCACAGCAAGCCGTGACGTAATTTCGTCACGGCTTACTGTGATTGGTCCGCGTCCCGGCAACATGGCGCCGTGACCAATCATAAGCCGGGACGTCACTGGAGGCTGGACACGCGCGCTTTTTAAAAAGTGCGCAAGTCCAGCCTCCCGTGACGTCACAGCTTGTGATTGGTTAATGGCGTCCATGTTGCCGGGACGCGGACCAATCACAGCAAGCCGTGACGTAATTTCGTCACGGCTTGCTGTGATTGGTCCGCGTCCCGGCAACATGGCCGCCCTGACCAATCACAAGCCGGGAATTCACGTAACCAAGTAAAAGCGCGAATTTTAAACAAACAACGCTGCCGGTTCCTTCGCTCAGGTCCAGGCTGCGTCGGACAGGTGAGTATAGCGATATTTTTTATTTTAATTCTTTCTTTTACACATTTTTACATTAATGTTGTTTCGATACCGATACCCGATATCACAAAAATATCGGATCTCGGTATCGGAAATTCCGATACAGCAAGTATCGGCCGATACCCGATACTTGCAGCATCGGAATGCTCAACACTAGTCATAACTTCTTTTACAATGATCAGAGGTTGAAATTTTTTGCGTTTTCCTGCTCTTTCCAATGGCTTACAGGCATAAGTGAAGCGGTGAGCAGCAGTTTCTATTAGTATAGGACCCAATGGGGAAATGGGGAAAAATGTGAAATGTTTTCCGTTATCTCTTACACTAATAGAGACTGCTGCTCACTGCTTCACTTATGCTTGTAGTCCATTGGAAATAGCAGGAAAACGCATCATTCTAACAGAAGTTTTGACCCAGTGGGGAAATGGGGAAAAATGTGCACATTACACCCTACACTCTATAATCTACACCCTACACGCTACACCCTACACCCTACATGCTACACCCTACCCTCTACACCCTACACCCTACACGCTACACGCTACATGCTACACGCTACACGCTACACCCTACACTCTAAACCCTACACCCTACACGCTACACCCTACACCCTACTACCTACACGCTACACGCTACACGCTACACCCTACACTCTACACCCTACACCATACACGCTACACGCTACACTCTACACGCTACACGCTACACTCTACACCCTACACTCTACACCATACACCTTACACTCTACGTTCTACACCCTACACGCTACACCCTACACGCTACACTCTAAGCGCTACACGCTTCACTCTACACCCTACACGCTACACTCTACACCCTACACGCTACACCCTACACTCTACACGCTACAAGCAACACGCTACACGCTACACTCTACACCCTACACGCTACACACTACACTCTACACCCTACAGCCTACACGCTACATGCTACACTCTACATCCTACATGCTACACGCTACACGCTACACGCTACACACTACACTCTACACTCTACACTCTACACGCTACACGCTACACTCTACACCCTACAGGCTACACTCTACACGCTACACCCTACACCCTTCACTCTACACCCTACACCCTACACGCTACAAGCTACATGCTACACTCTACACTCTACACCCTACATGCTACACGCTACACGCTACATGCTACACGCTACACCCTACACTCTACACCCTACACCCTACACGCTACACCCTACACGCCACACCCTACACCCTACTCCCTACACGCTACACTCTACACTCTACACCCTACACCCTACACGCTACACGCTACACGCTACACTCTACAACCTACACTCTACACCATACACCCTACACTCTACATTCTACACTCTACACGCTACACCATACACGCTACACCCTACACTCTACACCCTACACCCTACACGCTACACGCTACACGCTACACTCTACACCCTACACGCTACACCCTACACTCTACACCCTACACCCTACACGCTACACGCTACACGCTACACTCTACACCCTATACGCTACACCCTACACTCTACACCCTACACCCTACACCCTTCACGCTACACGCTACACGATACACGCTACACTCTACACCCTACACGCTACACCCTACACTCTACACCCTACACCCTACACGCTACATGCTACACGCTACACTCTACACCCTACACGCTACACCCTACACTCTACACCCTACACCCTACACGCTACACTCTACATCCTATATGCTACACCCTACACTCTACACCCTACACCCTACACGCTACACGCTACACGATACACGCTACACGCTACACGATACACGCTACACTCTACACTCTACACTCTACGCCCTACACCCTACATGCTACACGCTACACCCTACACTCTACACCCTACATCCTACATGCTACATGCTACACGCTACACTCTACACCCTACACGCTAAACGCTACACTCTACACCCTACACGCTACACTCTACACCCTACACCCTACACGCTACACGCTACACTCTACACCCTACACCCTACACGCTACACCCTACACGCTACACCCTACACGCTACACTCTACACCCTACACGCTACACACTACACTCTACACCCTACACACTACACTCTACACCCTACACGCTACACTCTACACTCTACACCCTACACGCTACACCCTACACTCTACACCCTACACCCTACACGCTACACGCTACAAGCTACACGCTACACTCTACACCCTACATGTTACACGCTACACCCAACACCCTACACTGTACACCCTACACGCTACACTCTACACTCTACACCCTACACCCTATACGCTACACCCTACACGCTACACCCTACACGCTACACTCTACACCCTACACGCTACACTCTACACCCTACACACTACACTCTACACCTTACACCCTACACGCTACACTCTACACCCTACACGCTACACCCTACACTCTACACCCTACACCCTACACGCTACACTCTACATCCTATATGCTACACCCTACACTCTACACCCTACACCCTACACGCTACACGCTACACGATACACGCTACACTCTACACTCTACGCCCTACATGCTACACGCTACACCCTACACTCTACACCCTACATCCTACATGCCACATGCTACACGCTACACCCTACACCCTACACGCTACACGCTACACTCTACACCCTACACGCTACACCCTACACGCTACACGCTACACTCTACACCCTACACCCTACACGCTACACCCTACACGCTACACCCTACACACTACACTCTACACCCTACACCCTACACGCTACACTCTACACCCTACACGCTACACCCTGCACTCTACACCCTACACCCTACACGCTACACGCTACACTCTACACCCTACACGCTACACACTACACGCTACACGCTACACTCTACACGCTACATGCTACACCCTACACGCTACACTCTACACCCTACACGCTACACCCTACACTCTACACGCTACACGATACACTCTACACCCTACACGCTACACCCTACATGCTACACCACACACTCTACACCCTACACCCTACATGCTACACGCTACACTCTCCACCCTTCACGCTACACCCTACACTCTACACCCTACACGCTACACACTACACGCTACACGCTACACTCTACACGCTACATGCTACACCCTACACGCTACACTCTACACCCTACACGCTACACCCTACACTCTACACGCTACACGATACACTCTACACCCTACACGCTACACCCTACATGCTACACCACACACTCTACACCCTACACCCTACACGCTACACTCTACACCCTACACGCTACACCCTGCACTCTACACCCTACACCCTACACGCTACACGCTACACGCTACACTCTACACCCTACACGCTACACACTACACGCTACACGCTACACTCTACACGCTACATGCTACACCCTACACGCTACACTCTACACCCTACACGCTACATCCTACACTCTACACGCTACACGATACACTCTACACCCTACACGCTACACCCTACATGCTACACCACACACTCTACACCCTACACCCTACATGCTACACGCTACACTCTCCACCCTTCACGCTACACCCTACACTCTACACCCTACACGCTACATGCTACATGCTACACGCTACACTCTACACCCTACACGCTACACACTACACGCTACACGCTACACTCTACACGCTACATGCTACACCCTACACGCTACACTCTACACCCTACACGCTACACCCTACACTCTACACGCTACACGATACACTCTACACCCTACACGCTACACCCTACATGCTACACCACACACTCTACACCCTACACCCTACACGCTACACTCTACACCCTACACGCTACACCCTGCACTCTACACCCTACACCCTACACGCTACACGCTACACGCTACACGCTACACTCTACACCCTACACGCTACACACTACACGCTACACGCTACACTCTACACGCTACATGCTACACCCTACACGCTACACTCTACACCCTACACGCTACACCCTACACTCTACACGCTACACGATACACTCTACACCCTACACGCTACACCCTACATGCTACACCACACACTCTACACCCTACACCCTACATGCTACACGCTACACTCTCCACCCTTCACGCTACACCCTACACTCTACACCCTACACGCTACATGCTACATGCTACACGCTACACTCTACACCCTACACGCTACACCACACACTCTACACCCTACACCCTACATGCTACACGCTACACGCTACACGCTACACTCTACACCCTACACGCTACACTCTACACTCTTCACGCTACACTCTACACCCTACACCCTACACGCTACACTCTACACCCTATACGCTACACCCTACACTCTACACCCTACACGCTACATGCTACACGCTACACTCTACACCCTACACGCTACACCACACACTCTACACCCTACACCCTACATGCTACACGCTACACGCTACACCTTACACGCTGCACTCTACACGCTACACGCTACTCGCTACACTCTACACCCTATACGCTACACCCTACACTCAACAACCTACACCCTACACCCTACGCGCTACACGCTACACGATACACGCTACACTGTACACCCTACACGCTACACTACACTCTACACC
The DNA here is from genome assembly GCF_051348905.1 of Ranitomeya variabilis. NCBI lineage: Eukaryota > Metazoa > Chordata > Amphibia > Anura > Dendrobatidae > Ranitomeya > Ranitomeya variabilis. Next base: position 131,391,071 of record NC_135239.1, read on the forward strand.
CTACACCCTTCACCCTACACGCTACACGCTACACCATACACTCTACACCCTACACGCTACATGCTACACTCTACACCCTACACGCTACACCCTACACTCTACACCCTACACGCTATACCCTACACCCTACATGCTACACGCTACACTCTCCACCCTTCACGCTACACCCTACACTCTACACCCTACACGCTACATGCTACACGCTACACGCTACACTCTACACCCTACATGCTACACCACACACTCTACACCCTACACCCTACATGCTACACGCTACACGCTACACGCTACACTCTACACCCTACACGCTACACTCTACACCCTTCACGCTACACTCTACACCCTACACAGTACACGCTACACTCTACACCCTATACGCTACACCCTACACTCTACACCCTACACCCTACACGCTACACTATACACGCTACACTCTACACCCTACACTCTACACTCTACACCCTACACCCTACATGCTACACGCTACACGCTACACCCTACACTCTACACCCTACACCCTACACCCTACACGCTACACGCAACACTCTACACCCTACACCCTACACGCTACACGCTACAAGCTACACGCTACACTCTACACCCTACACATTACACGCTACACCCAACACCCTACACTGTACACCCTACACGCTACACTCTACACTCTACACTCTACACCCTACACCCTACACGCTACACCCTACACGCTACACCCTTCACGCTACACTCTACACCCTACACGCTACACTCTACACCCTACACACTACACTCTACACCTTACACCCTACACGCTACACTCTACACCCTACACGCTACACCCTACACTCTACACCCTACACCCTACACGCTACACTCTACATCCTATATGCTACACCCTACACTCTACTCCCTACACCCTACACCCTACACGCTACACGCTACACGATACACGCTACACTCTACACTCTACGCCCTACACCCTACATGCTACACGCTACACCCTACACTCTACACCCTACATCCTACATGCCACATGCTACTGTGATAGAAATATATATATCATGTAGATCTCACTTGCATGTATACTCCTCTATAATCAAATATATACTTATATGCTCACAGCTAATATATATATTATAATCTATGGTTTAAAATGGCTGACACGAACTGAACTGATATAAGCCTGATATAACCCAGACAGATCATATGGGGTTTTCCACCCCTAAAAGCAGAACAGAGTCAGATGTTTGGTGACTGCTGGTCAGGTGTCTCCACACTCTACACGCTACACGATACACTCTACACCCTACACGCTACACCCTACATGCTACACCACACACTCTACACCCTACACCCTACACGCTACACTCTACACCCTACACGCTACACCCTGCAATCTACACCCTACACCCTACACGCTACACGCTACACGCTACACTCTACACCCTACACGCTACACACTACACGCTACACGCTACACTCTACACGCTACATGCTACACCCTACACGCTACACTCTACACCCTACACGCTACACCCTACACTCTACACGCTACACGATACACTCTACACCCTACACGCTACACCCTACATGCTACACCACACACTCTACACCCTACACCCTACATGCTACACGCTACACTCTCCACCCTTCACGCTACACCCTACACTCTACACCCTACACGCTACATGCTACATGCTACACGCTACACTCTACACCCTACACGCTACACACTACACGCTACACGCTACACTCTACACGCTACATGCTACACCCTACACGCTACACTCTACACCCTACACGCTACACCCTACACTCTACACGCTACACGATACACTCTACACCCTACACGCTACACCCTACATGCTACACCACACACTCTACACCCTACACCCTACACGCTACACTCTACACCCTACACGCTACACCCTGCACTCTACACCCTACACCCTACACGCTACACGCTACACGCTACACTCTACACCCTACACGCTACACACTACACGCTACACGCTACACTCTACACGCTACATGCTACACCCTACACGCTACACTCTACACCCTACACGCTACACCCTACACTCTACACGCTACACGATACACTCTACACCCTACACGCTACACCCTACATGCTACACCACACACTCTACACCCTACACCCTACATGCTACACGCTACACTCTCCACCCTTCACGCTACACCCTACACTCTACACCCTACACGCTACATGCTACATGCTACACGCTACACTCTACACCCTACACGCTACACCACACACTCTACACCCTACACCCTACATGCTACACGCTACACGCTACACGCTACACTCTACACCCTACACGCTACACTCTACACTCTTCACGCTACACTCTACACCCTACACCCTACACGCTACACTCTACACCCTATACGCTACACCCTACACTCTACACCCTACACGCTACATGCTACACGCTACACTCTACACCCTACACACTACACTCTACACCTTACACCCTACACGCTACACTCTACACCCTACACGCTACACCCTACACTCTACACCCTACACCCTACACGCTACACTCTACATCCTATATGCTACACCCTACACTCTACACCCTACACCCTACACGCTACACGCTACACGATACACGCTACACTCTACACTCTACGCCCTACATGCTACACGCTACACCCTACACTCTACACCCTACATCCTACATGCCACATGCTACACGCTACACCCTACACCCTACACGCTACACGCTACACTCTACACCCTACACGCTACACCCTACACGCTACACGCTACACTCTACACCCTACACCCTACACGCTACACCCTACACGCTACACCCTACACACTACACTCTACACCCTACACCCTACACGCTACACTCTACACCCTACACGCTACACCCTGCACTCTACACCCTACACCCTACACGCTACACGCTACACTCTACACCCTACACGCTACACACTACACGCTACACGCTACACTCTACACGCTACATGCTACACCCTACACGCTACACTCTACACCCTACACGCTACACCCTACACTCTACACGCTACACGATACACTCTACACCCTACACGCTACACCCTACATGCTACACCACACACTCTACACCCTACACCCTACATGCTACACGCTACACTCTCCACCCTTCACGCTACACCCTACACTCTACACCCTACACGCTACACACTACACGCTACACGCTACACTCTACACGCTACATGCTACACCCTACACGCTACACTCTACACCCTACACGCTACACCCTACACTCTACACGCTACACGATACACTCTACACCCTACACGCTACACCCTACATGCTACACCACACACTCTACACCCTACACCCTACACGCTACACTCTACACCCTACACGCTACACCCTGCACTCTACACCCTACACCCTACACGCTACACGCTACACGCTACACTCTACACCCTACACGCTACACACTACACGCTACACGCTACACTCTACACGCTACATGCTACACCCTACACGCTACACTCTACACCCTACACGCTACATCCTACACTCTACACGCTACACGATACACTCTACACCCTACACGCTACACCCTACATGCTACACCACACACTCTACACCCTACACCCTACATGCTACACGCTACACTCTCCACCCTTCACGCTACACCCTACACTCTACACCCTACACGCTACATGCTACATGCTACACGCTACACTCTACACCCTACACGCTACACACTACACGCTACACGCTACACTCTACACGCTACATGCTACACCCTACACGCTACACTCTACACCCTACACGCTACACCCTACACTCTACACGCTACACGATACACTCTACACCCTACACGCTACACCCTACATGCTACACCACACACTCTACACCCTACACCCTACACGCTACACTCTACACCCTACACGCTACACCCTGCACTCTACACCCTACACCCTACACGCTACACGCTACACGCTACACTCTACACCCTACACGCTACACACTACACGCTACACGCTACACTCTACACGCTACATGCTACACCCTACACGCTACACTCTACACCCTACACGCTACACCCTACACTCTACACGCTACACGATACACTCTACACCCTACACGCTACACCCTACATGCTACACCACACACTCTACACCCTACACCCTACATGCTACACGCTACACTCTCCACCCTTCACGCTACACCCTACACTCTACACCCTACACGCTACATGCTACATGCTACACGCTACACTCTACACCCTACACGCTACACCACACACTCTACACCCTACACCCTACATGCTACACGCTACACGCTACACGCTACACTCTACACCCTACACGCTACACTCTACACTCTTCACGCTACACTCTACACCCTACACGCTACACTCTACACCCTATACGCTACACCCTACACTCTACACCCTACACGCTACATGCTACACGCTACACTCTACACCCTACACGCTACACCACACACTCTACACCCTACACCCTACATGCTACACGCTACACGCTACACCTTACACGCTGCACTCTACACGCTACACGCTACTCGCTACACTCTACACCCTATACGCTACACCCTACACTCAACAACCTACACCCTACACCCTACGCGCTACACGCTACACGATACACGCTACACTGTACACCCTACACGCTACACTACACTCTACACCCTACACCCTTCACCCTACACGCTACACGCTACACCATACACTCTACACCCTACACGCTACATGCTACACTCTACACCCTACACGCTACACCCTACACTCTACACCCTACACGCTATACCCTACACCCTACATGCTACACGCTACACTCTCCACCCTTCACGCTACACCCTACACTCTACACCCTACACGCTACATGCTACACGCTACACGCTACACTCTACACCCTACATGCTACACCACACACTCTACACCCTACACCCTACATGCTACACGCTACACGCTACACGCTACACTCTACACCCTACACGCTACACTCTACACCCTTCACGCTACACTCTACACCCTACACACTACACGCTACACTCTACACCCTATACGCTACACCCTACACTCTACACCCTACACCCTACACGCTACACTATACACGCTACACTCTACACCCTACACTCTACACTCTACACCCTACACCCTACATGCTACACGCTACACGCTACACCCTACACTCTACACCCTACACCCTACACCCTACACGCTACACGCAACACTCTACACCCTACACCCTACACGCTACACGCTACAAGCTACACGCTACACTCTACACCCTACACATTACACGCTACACCCAACACCCTACACTGTACACCCTACACGCTACACTCTACACTCTACACTCTACACCCTACACCCTACACGCTACACCCTACACGCTACACCCTTCACGCTACACTCTACACCCTACACGCTACACTCTACACCCTACACACTACACTCTACACCTTACACCCTACACGCTACACTCTACACCCTACACGCTACACCCTACACTCTACACCCTACACCCTACACGCTACACTCTACATCCTATATGCTACACCCTACACTCTACTCCCTACACCCTACACCCTACACGCTACACGCTACACGATACACGCTACACTCTACACTCTACGCCCTACACCCTACATGCTACACGCTACACCCTACACTCTACACCCTACATCCTACATGCCACATGCTACTGTGATAGAAATATATATATCATGTAGATCTCACTTGCATGTATACTCCTCTATAATCAAATATATACTTATATGCTCACAGCTAATATATATATTATAATCTATGGTTTAAAATGGCTGACACGAACTGAACTGATATAAGCCTGATATAACCCAGACAGATCATATGGGGTTTTCCACCCCTAAAAGCAGAACAGAGTCAGATGTTTGGTGACTGCTGGTCAGGTGTCTCCACACTCTACACGCTACACGATACACTCTACACCCTACACGCTACACCCTACATGCTACACCACACACTCTACACCCTACACCCTACACGCTACACTCTACACCCTACACGCTACACCCTGCAATCTACACCCTACACCCTACACGCTACACGCTACACGCTACACTCTACACCCTACACGCTACACACTACACGCTACACGCTACACTCTACACGCTACATGCTACACCCTACACGCTACACTCTACACCCTACACGCTACACCCTACACTCTACACGCTACACGATACACTCTACACCCTACACGCTACACCCTACATGCTACACCACACACTCTACACCCTACACCCTACATGCTACACGCTACACTCTCCACCCTTCACGCTACACCCTACACTCTACACCCTACACGCTACATGCTACATGCTACACGCTACACTCTACACCCTACACGCTACACACTACACGCTACACGCTACACTCTACACGCTACATGCTACACCCTACACGCTACACTCTACACCCTACACGCTACACCCTACACTCTACACGCTACACGATACACTCTACACCCTACACGCTACACCCTACATGCTACACCACACACTCTACACCCTACACCCTACACGCTACACTCTACACCCTACACGCTACACCCTGCACTCTACACCCTACACCCTACACGCTACACGCTACACGCTACACTCTACACCCTACACGCTACACACTACACGCTACACGCTACACTCTACACGCTACATGCTACACCCTACACGCTACACTCTACACCCTACACGCTACACCCTACACTCTACACGCTACACGATACACTCTACACCCTACACGCTACACCCTACATGCTACACCACACACTCTACACCCTACACCCTACATGCTACACGCTACACTCTCCACCCTTCACGCTACACCCTACACTCTACACCCTACACGCTACATGCTACATGCTACACGCTACACTCTACACCCTACACGCTACACCACACACTCTACACCCTACACCCTACATGCTACACGCTACACGCTACACGCTACACTCTACACCCTACACGCTACACTCTACACTCTTCACGCTACACTCTACACCCTACACCCTACACGCTACACTCTACACCCTATACGCTACACCCTACACTCTACACCCTACACGCTACATGCTACACGCTACACTCTACACCCTACACGCTACACCACACACTCTACACCCTACACCCTACATGCTACACGCTACACGCTACACCTTACACGCTGCACTCTACACGCTACACGCTACTCGCTACACTCTACACCCTATACGCTACACCCTACACTCAACAACCTACACCCTACACCCTACGCGCTACACGCTACACGATACACGCTACACTGTACACCCTACACGCTACACTACACTCTACACCCTACACCCTTCACCCTACACGCTACACGCTACACCATACACTCTACACCCTACACGCTACATGCTACACTCTACACCCTACACGCTACACCCTACACTCTACACCCTACACGCTATACCCTACACCCTACATGCTACACGCTACACTCTCCACCCTTCACGCTACACCCTACACTCTACACCCTACACGCTACATGCTACACGCTACACGCTACACTCTACACCCTACATGCTACACCACACACTCTACACCCTACACCCTACATGCTACACGCTACACGCTACACGCTACACTCTACACCCTACACGCTACACTCTACACCCTTCACGCTACACTCTACACCCTACACACTACACGCTACACTCTACACTCTATACGCTACACCCTACACTCTACACCCTACACCCTACACGCTACACTATACACGCTACACTCTACACCCTACACTCTACACTCTACACCCTACACCCTACATGCTACACGCTACACCCTACACTCTACACCCTACACCCTACACCCTACACGCTACACGCAACACTCTACACCCTACACCCTACACGCTACACGCTACAAGCTACACGCTACACTCTACACCCTACACATTACACGCTACACCCAACACCCTACACTGTACACCCTACACGCTACACTCTACACTCTACACTCTACACCCTACACCCTACACGCTACACCCTACACGCTACACCCTTCACGCTACACTCTACACCCTACACGCTACACTCTACACCCTACACACTACACTCTACACCTTACACCCTACACGCTACACTCTACACCCTACACGCTACACCCTACACTCTACACCCTACACCCTACACGCTACACTCTACATCCTATATGCTACACCCTACACTCTACACCCTACACCCTACACCCTACACGCTACACGATACACGCTACACTCTACACTCTACGCCCTACACCCTACATGCTACACGCTACACCCTACACTCTACACCCTACATCCTACATGCCACATGCTACTGTGATAGAAATATATATATCATGTAGATCTCACTTGCATGTATACTCCTCTATAATCAAATATATACTTATATGCTCACAGCTAATATATATATTATAATCAATGGTTTAAAATGGCTGACACGAACTGAACTGATATAAGCCTGATATAACCCAGACAGATCATATGGGGTTTTCCACCCCTAAAAGCAGAACAGAGTCAGATGTTTGGTGACTGCTGGTCAGGTGTCTCCACTTTGTCCTAGACAGAGAACTCGAGTTTAGTTGCTTGATCAGCAGTCATATGAGCATTAATCACAATATTCCATATATGTTTAGATAACCAATGACAGAGGAGCTAGACAATATGATAATTAACTAACCACCCCTGACAACCCCTAACCACTCCTTTCTATGTGAAAATATAAAACTATGCATGTACAATAAAGTATCAGTATTGATGGAATGTTGTTCTGTCACAGTTGTGTACAGTCCATTCTTGATGAGCGCTCAAAATACTCAGTCTAATTGGGAGCGGCCACAGCACACACAGGGATATATTTATCCAACCCTAATATTTCCATAACAAATGGCGCCCAACGGCTCGGATGAAACGCACGGGATCCTTCTAACCGGAGATACGGAAGTTATAGCGGTGGCCTGGCACAGGGGCAGGAGACTGCGCAGCTCCATAAGTAAGGTAAGAAAATGTTATCATCTTACCTGAAAGTCCCCTGTGCCCAGTCCTTGTCTATGCCTCTTGCCGGTCAGATGTGGTCACAAATTCCCAGGTAGTGTAAAAAATCCGTAGCCACGAATCCACCCTGGGAGGTGTCTGCTGTGTACCGTGTATATGTATTTGTGTAAAATCCGAGAGAAGAAGGAAAAAGTGACTTTTGTTTATGGTGGCTGGGTAACAGACAGCAGGAGTTCAAATCGCTGAGTAAGCTATCACAGATTCCCGTGCAAGAGGAAAGGAACAGGTAGTTCCGGAGCAGGTGGCTCCAGAATCCAGGCTCGGATGGTGATAGATTACAGGGGCTGCCACAGATTCCCGTAGCCGGCGGCCAGTCAGGACAACCGGATCAGAGGGTGGTAGATTCCCGGCATATGTGTGCCAGTGCGATTGACAGTTGTCTGTTCCCAGAACGGCCTGCATGTGTCACAGAATTAAAAAGGGCATCTCTCGGATTGTTTATCTGTGTCTGTTTGTGTCATGTACTATTGCCGCTTTAAGGGCATATAACTGTAAAAGAAAGGTTGGGTTTTTGTTTTTTTTTTTTCTTTTTCCTTCTTTCATGAACTTCCTCTTTTTTCAGCTGAGAGCAGAGAGAGATGCATTGTAAATCAAACTGTCATATCTGGTTGTTTTTTTTTTTTTTTTTTTTCTGACTGTTTTCAGCTGCAATGCTGGGTATGTGTAGTTTTTTTGTGAAGAAGTGAAATTTAAATTGTATCTATCATTTTTGATGTGACATAAGTGTTTTCAGAAACGTGATTTTAGTGATATTGCATATTATAATATTACAGTATTAGAAAGGGGAAGTGTGTCTCTGACTGCATTTGAGCGCAGAGATTCTAAAAGGAGAAGAGAAAAGCCGTTTTCATTTTTAATTTTTTTTACTCTCTTAAAGGGTCTTTTTCTTTTTGCGGCATTTTAAAGTTTTTAATTAAGTTTTCCTCAATCTTCAATCTCTTTAACTTTTTATTTTTTTATTTGTTTTATTTTTGGAAAAAAAATTTTTTCCTCTTGTATCAAAGTTTTGAGTTTTTGGTTGTGAACTAAGTTTTTGACGGTTTTTCTTATCGTTTTGGGTTTTTCTTAGAGTTTTATATACTCATTTTTAGAAGTTTTTTTTAGTACTGTTTTCTTTTCTCATTTTTGTGTGTTTTTCATTTTCATTTTTTGCTTTTGCCATGGGGAATAGAGTGGCCGAGCAACAGGAAAGTCTTTTTACTTCCTGATGAGAAAACAGCCCTTAGATAGTGGCAGGACACGAAGGTATTACGTATGTGAAGATTTTGGAAGGTACAGAGTACGTGAAATTCATTAGAATGGCAGACTTCAAGCTGCAGAGTGGCATGACGTAGAAAGGAAAATAAGGGAAGTTACAGTAGCTGATGTTAGATTGCTGAATACTAATACATGGTATGAAGTAGCACAGCAGAGCTTACATCGTTTAGGTGGTACAGAAAGTTATGTGAGCAAACCAGGAAGTGATTTTTGTGGGTATGAGACGGGAGAATCTGCGCAGTCTGCTTTTAGCAGAATCCATGGTATAGGTAGTTATTTTTGCACAGTATGTGGCGCGCCCCGTCTCTCCCTACAGGGAGAAGGCATAATTGCTCCTCTCTATTATTCTTGTTGTTCTCATCTATCCTCTTTTTTTTTTTTCTCTGTCAGTCTTTTTCTCTCCGCATTCTCTCTCCTTTCTCTCTCCTCTCTCTCCACACTCTCTCTCTCTCTCTCTTCCCCTCTCTATCTCTCTCCTCCATACCCTCCATCTTCTTCCTCTTTTTTTCCTCCGTGTTGCCGGCTGGGCCAACGCCCAATTCAAACAATATGGTGCTTACAGCACAAGGTGTCCCTGGCACAGTCCAGCCATTGCCAGTTGTGATATCGGGGAAAGAAGGTGAAAGCCCCCCCTACAGTGGGCAGCCCCAGACATATCAGGCAGCAGTCAGCTCAGCCCTGGGTGCAGAGGGGGGAGGAGTGATATCAGAACGAGCTCACTGACAGATCCTCCGTTACCTCATTTCACAATCAACAATATTGTAACCCTTAAGGTTTTACATGAACTTTGATATCACCATGTATTGATAATGTACAGCTTCAGCACCGGTCAGAGCTGCCTACATCCACATTCACACCAACATGAAACTATGATCCTAATCCATCATAGCTTCAGCAAGGGGGGAGACATCCTCACATAAAAAAGCAACTTCTAAGTCCAAAATCAGTCAGTGTATGACCCCAGTACAAGCTATCACAACTATTCCTCTGATGAAGATGAAGAGGGAACATCATGCATGCTGTCTAGTACTAGAAAAGAAACCCACAGGCACCAAAAATGCAGGGGCAGATAGAGGCACCACCATTACACTATGTGCATTGCACTTCAAGTCAGGTGACAATAGTCCAGACCCAGGGATGCATCCCATGCCATTTTACCGAAGAAAGTAGCAGAAGCAGCAAACATATGCAGCCAGCTGGAATGATCTCTGGGCCATGAATGAAAATAGAAGCAGGTGATGCACTCTGGCCAATCATGAAGGAACAATTCAAACTTCCCGCAGAATCAGACGTACACGCTTGGGAGTCAGGGCCACAGCTAATTGAACAGCTCAGAGAGTGGGCCAAAGGCAGATTGGCAGGACAAGCCATGACATGAGCCAAGATAAGACAGAGTCTGTAAAGAAGTTTCATTGCAGAGTAATGCAAGTATTCCAAGACTTGGGCTTTACCATTCATGACCAGATACACAGGCCTTTGGGCATGGACTGAGACAGCCAATCAGGAAACCACTGATAGTGGCTAGGCCTAGGAACAGGTCAATAGCAGTGGACTGACCCAGAAAAAAAAAGTTTTATGTGCGCCTAGGAGACTGTTTATTGCCGATTGTCACCAAAACTGCCGCCATTATAGCACCACAAAGAGCGCGAAGAAGGAAACGGGTGCCGTGCTGCTGAGAACGCTGGAAGGGGAGCCAGAGGAGAAGACGCTGCAAAGTGCCGACCAACACACCAGAAGAACCGCTGCAGACTCCAGAGAGGAGACACCGACCTCAATAAGGTTAGCAAAGGGGAGAAGCTATGTCAGACCAGGGGTAAGAAGTGACGGCAGATGCAGCCGCAGCCCCTGTAATGCCCCAAGACCTTGGGTTGGATGCAGCCGTCGGTCTCATGGCACCCCCGGGCCTCGCCATGAATGCACCTGCAGGCCTCGTCTTACCACCGCAGCTTCAATCAGCAGGCCGGACCCCGCTGCCGCTACAGTACCCATCATGCCGTTGTCCACAGTGGCCAAAGGAATTGAGTCCCAACCAGGGGTGCAGAAGACAGCCCCTCTCATGGTGACCACTGACCTGGAAGCACAACCACCCTACAAAGACAGAAGAAGTGTCAAGTGTTACATCTGTGGCAAGTTTGGCCATTACCAGAACCAGTGCAAAGCACCCACGCCCCCGAAGCACCCACGCCCCATGCAATCCAAGAGTTGGTCCAGAGAAACAGGTCAAGGAGGAAGTGCAGAAAGCAGTGAAGTACCCCGTCCATAGGACAGAGGCAAGCAAGCCAGGTCCGCAAGACACTACGCTCCTGACATGTAAAACTTCATCTGCAAGACCAGTACCTCAAATTACCCTTAAAATGGATGGCGTTGTCAGATCCAAAGTGGTGCAGCCAGAAGTGTGATGACACCTGTGGAACTCGCTGATCCCACCTGCCTATCAGAATTCTCTGTGTCTCGCATGGGCATTGATGGTCAAGTCAGACCTTCTCAGCTTACAAAGCCACTGAGCGTGTGCACTCAGCCAGGACACTCTATCCTGTCCCAGTTTGTGGTGTCAAGGAACTTCCACTCAACCTGCTGGGAGCGAACCTACTGCAGAAGCTGAAGGCAACCACAGTGTTCCACGAAGATGGGACAGTGACACTTTCTTCATCCCTGACCCAAGAAGAGTCATGCTGGCGGCCCTACAAGAACATTAACCAACCAATGAGGCCTACCCAAGGAGGTACTGGACGTAGTACCAGAAAGTCTATGGTCTAAGGGACCCCAGCACGTGAGAAAACCTCAAGTTGCCCCAGTACGGGTGTCACTCAAGCCATGTACCCCGTACCCTCGTAAGGCCCAGGCCAGGCCTAGAGTCAAGCTGCCTGTGACCAACTGAAGGTCTACCTGGAAATAGGAATCATTGTTCCTCGCACATCGCCTTGCAATACCCCGCTTTTCCCCGTCAAGAAAAAGACTGTAAAAGGAGAGCCAGCCAAGTTCAGAATGGTATATAACCTGAGAGCTGTGAATGACGCCACAGAGTTTGAAACAATTATGCCGAATCCGCACACTCTGCTCTCGAATGTGCCTGCCACAGCAAAAGTGTTCACAGTGACCGACCTGGCTAAGGTTTTCTCCAGTGTTCCCCCTTCACCCGGATGACCAGTTCCTGTTTGCCTTAATGCACCAGGGGGGACACCACACATGGACAGTGATGCCACAGTGGGCCCAGAACAGCCCTTCACAGTTCACCAAAGCAATGTCCACAGTTCTCACCAACCGAGTCACAGAACAAGCAGAAGTAACCCTGCTACAATACATGGACAATCTACTCCTTTGTGCAGTTGACTTTGACACGTGTAAAGCCCATTCCTTGTATCTCCTACTCTACCTGGCGGAGCAGCACTGCAAGATCTCAAAGAACAAAGTCCAGTGGTGTCTGAAGCAAGTTACGTTCCAGAGACACTGTATTGCTCACCAGGCGAAACACCTGACAGATGACCGGAAGACCACAGTGGAGAAGATGGTCCCTCCGACAACTCCAAAGGTGCTACAGGCCTTCCTTGGTCTAGTTTCATATTGCAGAGCCTGGATCCCTGATGCTTCCGTCCTAATGCAGCCTCTGTGTGAATACGTCAGCGTGACCCCCGTTCCTCCAGAGAGATGTGGCCTTCAGTTCGTTCAAGAAGTTAAAAGGCTCTGTAGTCTCTGCCAGCACTAGGCCTATCTGACTACAAGAAGCCATTCCGTCTCTACTTGATGAGAAGAGAAGGCCTTGCTACTGGAGTCCTGACACAGCTTCAGGGGGGAAAGCAGAGACTTTCGGACTACTTTTCAGCTTGCCTGGATCCAGTTGCAAGGGGAGCCTCTTCCTCCCGCATGAGAGCAGCAGTTGCAGCACACGCCCTCCTGGACAGGACTACTGACATCAGTGGAAAAACCATTGGAAATCCTGGCTCTGCATTACATCTCAGCAATCCTCAACCAAACCCAGCTAAAACATCTCTCCACCGCCAGGCATCTTCGCCTCCAGTGCTCTCTACTCCTGCCCAACAATGTCACCATCTCCAGATGCACAGTCCTCAACCCATCCACTCTACTCCCACTCCCAAGGGGGGATACAGATATGAACCCTCAGATAAAAAGTCTGCATGGGATCTGAATTTGCTCCGGACGGATGACCATGATTGCTTCAGCATCATGCAACAGGAAACAGCAGGACTACCCAAGGTGGCAGAAGAGCCACTGACCAACCCAGAGTTGATCCTCTATGTGGATGGCTCCAGATTTGCAGATGATGAAGGAAGATTCCACACGGGAGGTGCAGCGACCAGCAATCAAGAGATCCTGTGGTCCAGAAGTCTGCCGCCTGTTGTGAATTTGGATTCTGGGCTCCCCCGGTGGCTACTGGTGGAATTGAACTTGTGACATCATCTTCCCTGTTCACCTGTTCTGATTAGATCTGGGTGTCGCTATATAACCTGGCTTCTCTGTTAGATGCTTGCCGGTCAACAATGTTATCAGAAGCCTCTCTGTGCTTGTTCCTGCTCCCAGACATCTACTAGATAAGTTGGACATTCGTCCATGTTTTGTTTTTGTATTTTGGTTCCAGTTCACAGCTGCAGTTTCGTTACTGTGTCTGGAAAGCTCTTGTTGATCAGGAATTGCCACTCTGGTATTATGAGTTAATGCCAGAGTCCTAAAGTAATTTCTGGATGTGTTTTGTTAGGGTTTTCTACTGACCATGAAAGTATGCTTTCTGTCTTCTGCTATCTAGAAAGCGGACCTCAAATTTGCTAAAACTATTTTCCTGCTGCGTTTGTTGTTTCATCTCATATCACCGCCAATATATGTGGGGGGCTTCTGTCTCCTTTTGGGCATTTCTCTAGAGGTGAGTCAGGTCTTATATTTCCCTCTGCTAGCATTATTTAGTTCTCCGGCCGGCGCTGGGCATATAGGGATAAAAAGTAGGACATGCTACCTGGCTACTTCTAGATGATGCGGTAGGTTTAGTTCATGGTCAGTACAGTTACATCTTCCAAGAGCTTGTTCCTATAGAGGCTTATGCTAGTTCTCTGGCCATGGAGATCATGACAGTTTGACCGGCCCACTAAAGGGTTAAAATCCTTGGCTGAGAAAGGAGAGAAATAAGAAGTCTGCTGAGAGTTTTTTTTTTTTTTTTTCCTCTGTGCTCTTAATTGGATCACTTGCCAGTCTGTCTATGCTGCAGTCTTTCTTTTTTTTCTCTCTCCTTATAATCTTTGAATGGCTTTGTGTTCACCTGTTAATAATGGATCTTCAGAGTGTAACTGCAGGTTTGAATAATCTCACCACGAAAGTACAAAATTTGCAAGATTTTATTATTCATGCTCCGGTATCTGAGCCGAGAATTCCTTTGCCGGAATTCTTCTCAGGGAATAGATCTAGCTTTCAGAATTTTAGAAATAATTGTAAGCTATTTTTGTCCCTGAAATCTCGTTCTGCTGGAGACTCTGCACAGCAGGTTGGGATTGTGATTTCCTTGCTCCGCGGCGACCCTCAAGACTGGGCTTTTGCATTGGCACCAGGGGATCCTGCGTTGCGCAATGTGGATGCGTTTTTTTTGGCCTTGGGCTTGCTGTATGAGGAACCTCATTTGGAACTTCAGGCAGAAAAAACTTTGATGTCCCTATCGCAGGGGCAAGATGAAGCTGAAATTTACTGCCAAAGATTCCGTAAATGGTCTGTGCTTACTCAGTGGAATGAGTGTGCCTTGGCGGCTACTTTCAGAGAGGGTCTCTCTGATGCCATTAAGGATGTTATGGTGGGGTTCCCTGTGCCTGCGGGTCTGAATGAGTCCATGACAATGGCCATTCAGATCGATAGGCGTCTGCGGGAGCGCAAACCTGTGCACCATCTGGCGGTGTCCACTGAGAAGAAGCCAGAAAGCATGCAGTGTGATAGAATTCTGTCCAGAAGCGAGCGGCAGAATTTTAGACGGAAAAATGGGTTGTGTTTCTATTGTGGGGATTCTACTCATGTTATATCAGCGTGCTCTAAGCGTACTAAAAAGCTTGATAAATCCGTTTCCATTGGCACTTTACAGTCTAAATTTATTTTGTCTGTGACCCTGATTTGCTCTTTGTCACCTATTACTACTGACGCCTATATCGACTCTGGCGCCGCTTTGAGTCTTATGGATTGGTCCTTTGCCAATCGTTGTGGGTATGATTTAGAGCCTTTGGAAACTCTTATTCCTCTGAAGGGGATTGACTCCACCCCATTGGCTAATAATAAACCACAATACTGGACACAAGTGACTATGTGTATTAATCCGGATCACCAGGAGACTATTCGTTTTCTAGTGCTGTATAATCTACATGAGGATTTGGTGCTGGGATTGCCATGGCTGCAGTCTCACAACCCAGTCCTTGACTGGAGAGCTATGTCTGTGTTGAGCTGGGGATGTAAGGGGACTCATGGGGACGTACCTTTGGTGTCCATTTCATCATCTATTCCCTCTGAAATCCCTGAGTTCCTGTCTGATTATCGTGACGTCTTTGAAGAACCCAAGCTGGGTTCACTACCTCCGCACCGTGAGTGCGATTGTGCTATAGATTTAATTCCGGGTAGTAAATACCCAAAGGGTCGTTTATTTAATCTGTCTGTGCCTGAACATACTGCTATGCGAGAATATATAAAGGAGTCCTTGGAAAAGGGACATATTCGTCCATCGTCATCTCCCTTAGGAGCCGGTTTTTTCTTTGTGTCAAAAAAAGACGGCTCTTTGAGACCATGTATTGATTATCGGCTTTTGAATAAAATCACGGTTAAATATCAATACCCATTGCCGTTGCTGACTGATTTGTTTGCTCGCATAAAGGGGGCCAAGTGGTTCTCTAAGATTGATCTCCGTGGGGCGTATAATTTGGTGCGGATCAGGCAGGGGGATGAGTGGAAAACCGCATTTAATACGCCCGAGGGCCACTTTGAGTATTTGGTGATGCCTTTTGGTCTTTCTAATGCCCCTTCAGTCTTCCAGTCCTTTATGCATGATATTTTCCGCGATTTTTTGGATAAATTTATGATAGTGTATCTGGATGATATTCTGATTTTTTCGGATGACTGGGACTCTCATGTCCGGCAAGTTAAGAGGGTTTTTCAGGTTTTGCGGTCTAATTCTCTGTGTGTCAAGGGTTCTAAGTGCGTTTTTGGGGTTCAGAGAATTTCCTTTTTGGGATATATTTTTTCTCCCTCTTCCATTGAGATGGATCCTGTCAAGGTTCAAGCTATTTGTGATTGGACGCAGCCCTCTTCTCTTAAAAGTCTTCAGAAATTTTTGGGCTTTGCCAACTTTTATCGTCGATTTATTTCTGGTTTTTCGGATGTCGTTAAGCCATTGACCGATTTGACTAGACAGGGTGCTGATGTTGCTGATTGGTCCCCTGATGCTGTGGAGGCCTTTCGGGAGCTTAAGCGCCGTTTTTCTTCTGCCCCTGTGTTGCGTCAGCCTGATGTGACTCTTCCTTTTCAGGTTGAGGTCGACGCTTCTGAGATCGGAGCTGGGGCAGTGTTGTCGCAGAAAAGTTCTGACTGCGCCGTGATGAGGCCTTGTGCCTTCTTTTCCCGTAAATTTTCGCCCGCTGAGCGGAATTATGATGTTGGGAATCGGGAGCTTTTGGCCATGAAGTGGGCGTTTGAGGAGTGGCGCCATTGGCTCGAGGGGGCCAGACATCAGGTGGTGGTATTGACTGACCACAAAAATTTGATTTATCTTGAGACCGCCAGGCGCCTGAATCCTAGACAGGCGCGCTGGTCATTATTTTTTTCTCGGTTTAATTTTGTGGTATCGTACCTACCAGGTTCTAAGAATGTTAAGGCGGATGCCCTTTCTAGGAGTTTTGAGCCTGATTCACCTGGCAACTCTGACCCCACAGGTATTCTTAAGGAGGGAGTTATCTTGTCAGCTGTTTCTCCAGACCTGCGGCGGGCCTTGCAGGAGTTTCAGGCGGATAGACCGGATCGTTGTCCGCCTGATAGGCTGTTTGTTCCTGATGATTGGACCAGTAAAGTCATCTCTGAGGTGCATTCTTCTGCGTTGGCAGGTCATCCTGGAATTTTTGGTACCAGGGATTTGGTGGCAAGATCCTTCTGGTGGCCTTCCCTGTCACGAGATGTGCGAGGCTTTGTGCAGTCTTGTGACGTTTGTGCTCGGGCCAAGCCTTGTTGTTCTCGGGCTAGTGGATTATTGTTGCCCTTGCCTATTCCTAAGAGGCCTTGGACACACATCTCGATGGATTTTATTTCAGATCTGCCTGTTTCTCAGAAGATGTCTGTCATCTGGGTGGTGTGTGACCGTTTTTCTAAGATGGTTCATTTGGTTCCCCTGCCCAAATTGCCTTCTTCTTCCGAGTTGGTGCCCCTGTTTTTTCAAAATGTTGTTCGTTTGCATGGTATTCCTGAGAATATCGTTTCTGACAGAGGAACCCAATTTGTGTCTAGATTTTGGCGGGCATTTTGTGCTAGGATGGGCATAGATTTGTCTTTTTCGTCTGCTTTTCACCCTCAGACTAATGGCCAGACCGAGCGGACTAATCAGACCCTGGAGACATATCTGAGGTGTTTTGTGTCTGCTGACCAGGATGATTGGGTTGCTTTTTTGCCATTGGCGGAGTTCGCCCTCAATAATCGGGCCAGCTCTGCCACCTTGGTTTCCCCGTTTTTCTGTAATTCGGGGTTCCATCCTCGATTTTCCTCCGGTCAGATGGAATCCTCGGATTGTCCTGGAGTGGATGCGGTGGTGGAGAGATTGCATCATATCTGGGGGCAGGTGATGGACAATTTAAAGTTGTCCCAGGAGAAGACTCAGCTTTTTGCCAACCGTCACCGTCGTGTTGGTCCTCGGCTTTGTGTTGGAGATTTGGTGTGGTTGTCTTCTCGTTTTGTCCCTATGAGGGTCTCATCTCCTAAGTTTAAGCCTCGGTTCATCGGTCCGTATAAAATATTGGAGATTCTTAACCCTGTTTCCTTCCGTTTGGACCTCCCTGCATCCTTTTCTATTCATAACGTTTTTCATCGGTCGTTATTGCGCAGGTATGAGGCACCGGTTGTGCCTTCCGTTGAGCCTCCTGCTCCGGTGTTGGTTGAGGGTGAGTTGGAGTACGTTGTGGAAAAAATCCTAGACTCCCGTGTTTCCAGACGGAGACTCCAGTATCTGGTCAAGTGGAAGGGATACGGCCAGGAGGATAATTCTTGGGTCACTG
Organism: Ranitomeya variabilis; assembly: GCF_051348905.1. Lineage (NCBI taxonomy): Eukaryota > Metazoa > Chordata > Amphibia > Anura > Dendrobatidae > Ranitomeya > Ranitomeya variabilis. The sequence continues at coordinate 131,410,626 of NC_135239.1, forward strand.
CATCTGATGTTCATGCCTCTGATCTGGTTCGTGCCTTTCATAGGGCCCATCCTGATCGCCCTGGTGGTTCTGGTGAGGGTTCGGTGCCCCCTCCTTGAGGGGGGGGTACTGTTGTGAATTTGGATTCTGGGCTCCCCCGGTGGCTACTGGTGGAATTGAACTTGTGACATCATCTTCCCTGTTCACCTGTTCTGATTAGATCTGGGTGTCGCTATATAACCTGGCTTCTCTGTTAGATGCTTGCCGGTCAACAATGTTATCAGAAGCCTCTCTGTGCTTGTTCCTGCTCCCAGACATCTACTAGATAAGTTGGACATTCGTCCATGTTTTGTTTTTGTATTTTGGTTCCAGTTCACAGCTGCAGTTTCGTTACTGTGTCTGGAAAGCTCTTGTTGATCAGGAATTGCCACTCTGGTATTATGAGTTAATGCCAGAGTCCTAAAGTAATTTCTGGATGTGTTTTGTTAGGGTTTTCTACTGACCATGAAAGTATGCTTTCTGTCTTCTGCTATCTAGAAAGCGGACCTCAAATTTGCTAAAACTATTTTCCTGCTGCGTTTGTTGTTTCATCTCATATCACCGCCAATATATGTGGGGGGCTTCTGTCTCCTTTTGGGCATTTCTCTAGAGGTGAGTCAGGTCTTATATTTCCCTCTGCTAGCATTATTTAGTTCTCCGGCCGGCGCTGGGCATATAGGGATAAAAAGTAGGACATGCTACCTGGCTACTTCTAGATGATGCGGTAGGTTTAGTTCATGGTCAGTACAGTTACATCTTCCAAGAGCTTGTTCCTATAGAGGCTTATGCTAGTTCTCTGGCCATGGAGATCATGACAGCCGCCCAGTCTGTCAGCCCAGGAAGCAGAACTGATAGCGCTGATGAAGGCCTACCAGATGGCAGAAGACAAGACTGAGAAAATGTATACCGATTCAAGGTACTTGCATGGCATAGCACACGACTTCGGACCCATCTGGTCTGCAAGGGACTTCATAACAGCCAGCGGAACAACCGTGAAGCATCAATGGAGCCATTAAGGACCTGCTGAACACACTTCAACTTCCAAAAGTGGTGACAATGCTAAAAGTCAAAGCGCATGGAAAACTGAACACAGTTGGGGCACGAGGCAACAACATGGCGGATATGGCAGCCAAAGAAACAGTCAAGGGAAGACAATATGGACAAGTGGAAGAGGTCGTAGAGCCGGACGGCTACTACAGGACGGCTGAAGACAGGAAACCTGACAAGATGACATCCTGGGATCTGCTCAAAAAAGTTGCAAGAGCAAGCCCCAAAGGACAAGATGGAATGCTGGATGCAGAAGTGAGCAACACATGAAGAAGGAAGGGTATACTAAATGGACTACAAACCCTGTTTACCCCGAAGCATGTACCCTATGGTGGTCCAGTGGGCACATGGGCCCACACACAGATTAAAGACACAGATGAATGATCCGATTGGTGCTTACTGGTTCGCTCCAGAAATCTCCACCCTAACAGCCAAGTTCATAAACAGCTGTCTGACCTGTGGCAAATGCAACCCTGGAAGAATGAAGAAAGTTCCCACACATCGTCTTGCCAGACCACTGTACCCCTTCCAGAGGATCCAGATAGACCACATCCAGATGCCGCCAAGTGGAGGATTCGAATATGCCCTTGTGGTCGTGGACGTGTTCTCAGGATGGCCAGAAGCTTTTCCAGTGAGGAACCAGTCAGCAAAGACTACTGCAAAGAAGCTACTCTCAGAGATGAGATATGCAGCTATGGGGTCCCAGAAGTGATAGAGAGTGACCAGGGACCCACATTCACAGCAAATCTCACACGAGAGATCTAGTCAGCAGTAGGATCAGACTTAGGCCTACACACTCCCAATCACACTACTCAGTGTTAGGCACACTCCCAGAGGCCCAGAAAAGCTGTCACCATATGAAATTTTGTTTGTGTCTAGTCCCAGGTTAGGGGTATCCTTTCCCTTAGCAGCTGATTATGTAATATGATACTTTGTCTGCTTATGTAATTGAAATCACCAAGAAACTTGCTAACATCCATTCTCGAGTTTTTTCTTCATTGCCAGATCCAGATTCAGTGTCCGGTATGCACTCCTAGAAGCCAGGAGATTGGGTGTTGGTGAAAAAGCTTGTAAGGAGAACACCACTCGATCCCAGATTTGATGATCCTGCTCAAGTGCTGCTGATGACACCAAACTCTGTGAAACTGGATGGAAGACCCACTTGGATCCACTCATCGCATGGCAAGAAAGCTCCCCTACCAGAAGATGACACCCAAGCCAGAATGATGTCGTGGATGCCCTGCCTGACCGAAGAGATGACCTACCTGATAAAGACTGCACATCGCTCACTACACATGCTATTGACTAAGAGACTGATTGCAACGAACCCCCGTTAGGGACAGATCTCCTGACCGCCCATTTGCGAAAAGTCTGTATGGAGTGGGGCACAGGCGTTAGGCTTGTGTCAGTTCGCCAACAGCACAAAAGAGTTGCAGCGCTTTGGGACTGGAGGCTAGGATTAGGGCAAGTGATATCTAAGGGGGGCTTGTGATAGAAATATATATATCATGTAGATCTCACTTGCATGTATACTCCTCTATAATCAAATATATACTTATATGCTCACAGCTAATATATATATTATAATCAATGGTTTAAAATGGCTGACACGAACTGAACTGATATAAGCCTGATATAACCCAGACAGATCATATGGGGTTTTCCACCCCTAAAAGCAGAACAGAGTCAGATGTTTGGTGACTGCTGGTCAGGTGTCTCCACTTTGTCCTAGACAGAGAACTCGAGTTTAGTTGCTTGATCAGCAGTCATATGAGCATTAATCACAATATTCCATATATGTTTAGATAACCAATGACAGAGGAGCTAGACAATATGATAATTAACTAACCACCCCTGACAACCCCTAACCACTCCTTTCTATGTGAAAATATAAAACTATGCATGTACAATAAAGTATCAGTATTGATGGAATGTTGTTCTGTCACAGTTGTGTACAGTCCATTCTTGATGAGCGCTCAAAATACTCAGTCTAATTGGGAGCGGCCACAGCACACACAGGGATATATTTATCCAACCCTAATATTTCCATAACAAATGGCGCCCAACGGCTCGGATGAAACGCACGGGATCCTTCTAACCGGAGATACGGAAGTTATAGCGGTGGCCTGGCACAGGGGCAGGAGACTGCGCAGCTCCATAAGTAAGGTAAGAAAATGTTATCATCTTACCTGAAAGTCCCCTGTGCCCAGTCCTTGTCTATGCCTCTTGCTGGTCAGATGTGGTCACAAATTCCCAGGTAGTGTAAAAAATCCGTAGCCACGAATCCACCCTGGGAGGTGTCTGCTGTGTACCGTGTATATGTATTTGTGTAAAATCCGAGAGAAGAAGGAAAAAGTGACTTTTGTTTATGGTGGCTGGGTAACAGACAGCAGGAGTTCAAATCGCTGAGTAAGCTATCACAGATTCCCGTGCAAGAGGAAAGGAACAGGTAGTTCCGGAGCAGGTGGCTCCAGAATCCAGGCTCGGATGGTGATAGATTACAGGGGCTGCCACAGATTCCCGTAGCCGGCGGCCAGTCAGGACGACCGGATCAGAGGGTGGTAGATTCCCGGCATATGTGTGCCAGTGCGATTGACAGTTGTCTGTTCCCAGAACGGCCTGCATGTGTCACAGAATTAAAAAGGGCATCTCTCGGATTGTTTATCTGTGTCTGTTTGTGTCATGTACTATTGCCGCTTTAAGGGCATATAACTGTAAAAGAAAGGTTGGGTTTTTGTTTTTTTTTTTTCTTTTTCCTTCTTTCATGAACTTCCTCTTTTTTCAGCTGAGAGCAGAGAGAGATGCATTGTAAATCAAACTGTCATATCTGGTTGTTTTTTTTTTTTTTTTTTTTCTGACTGTTTTCAGCTGCAATGCTGGGTATGTGTAGTTTTTTTGTGAAGAAGTGAAATTTAAATTGTATCTATCATTTTTGATGTGACATAAGTGTTTTCAGAAACGTGATTTTAGTGATATTGCATATTATAATATTACAGTATTAGAAAGGGGAAGTGTGTCTCTGACTGCATTTGAGCGCAGAGATTCTAAAAGGAGAAGAGAAAAGCCGTTTTCATTTTTAATTTTTTTTACTCTCTTAAAGGGTCTTTTTCTTTTTGCGGCATTTTAAAGTTTTTAATTAAGTTTTCCTCAATCTTCAATCTCTTTAACTTTTTATTTTTTTATTTGTTTTATTTTTGGAAAAAAAATTTTTTCCTCTTGTATCAAAGTTTTGAGTTTTTGGTTGTGAACTAAGTTTTTGACGGTTTTTCTTATCGTTTTGGGTTTTTCTTAGAGTTTTATATACTCATTTTTAGAAGTTTTTTTTAGTACTGTTTTCTTTTCTCATTTTTGTGTGTTTTTCATTTTCATTTTTTGCTTTTGCCATGGGGAATAGAGTGGCCGAGCAACAGGAAAGTCTTTTTACTTCCTGATGAGAAAACAGCCCTTAGATAGTGGCAGGACACGAAGGTATTACGTATGTGAAGATTTTGGAAGGTACAGAGTACGTGAAATTCATTAGATTGGCAGACTTCAAGCTGCAGAGTGGCATGACGTAGAAAGGAAAATAAGGGAAGTTACAGTAGCTGATGTTAGATTGCTGAATACTAATACATGGTATGAAGTAGCACAGCAGAGCTTACATCGTTTAGGTGGTACAGAAAGTTATGTGAGCAAACCAGGAAGTGATTTTTGTGGGTATGAGACGGGAGAATCTGCGCAGTCTGCTTTTAGCAGAATCCATGGTATAGGTAGTTATTTTTGCACAGTATGTGGCGCGCCCCGTCTCTCCCTACAGGGAGAAGGCATAATTGCTCCTCTCTATTATTCTTGTTGTTCTCATCTATCCTCTTTTTTTTTTTTCTCTGTCAGTCTTTTTCTCTCCGCATTCTCTCTCCTTTCTCTCTCCTCTCTCTCCACACTCTCTCTCTCTCTCTTCCCCTCTCTATCTCTCTCCTCCATACCCTCCATCTTCTTCCTCTTTTTTTCCTCCGTGTTGCCGGCTGGGCCAACGCCCAATTCAAACAATATGGTGCTTACAGCACAAGGTGTCCCTGGCACAGTCCAGCCATTGCCAGTTGTGATATCGGGGAAAGAAGGTGAAAGCCCCCCCTACAGTGGGCAGCCCCAGACATATCAGGCAGCAGTCAGCTCAGCCCTGGGTGCAGAGGGGGGAGGAGTGATATCAGAACGAGCTCACTGACAGATCCTCCGTTACCTCATTTCACAATCAACAATATTGTAACCCTTAAGGTTTTACATGAACTTTGATATCACCATGTATTGATAATGTACAGCTTCAGCACCGGTCAGAGCTGCCTACATCCACATTCACACCAACATGAAACTATGATCCTAATCCATCATAGCTTCAGCAAGGGGGGAGACATCCTCACATAAAAAAGCAACTTCTAAGTCCAAAATCAGTCAGTGTATGACCCCAGTACAAGCTATCACAACTATTCCTCTGATGAAGATGAAGAGGGAACATCATGCATGCTGTCTAGTACTAGAAAAGAAACCCACAGGCACCAAAAATGCAGGGGCAGATAGAGGCACCACCATTACACTATGTGCATTGCACTTCAAGTCAGGTGACAATAGTCCAGACCCAGGGATGCATCCCATGCCATTTTACCGAAGAAAGTAGCAGAAGCAGCAAACATATGCAGCCAGCTGGAATGATCTCTGGGCCATGAATGAAAATAGAAGCAGGTGATGCACTCTGGCCAATCATGAAGGAACAATTCAAACTTCCCGCAGAATCAGACGTACACGCTTGGGAGTCAGGGCCACAGCTAATTGAACAGCTCAGAGAGTGGGCCAAAGGCAGATTGGCAGGACAAGCCATGACATGAGCCAAGATAAGACAGAGTCTGTAAAGAAGTTTCATTGCAGAGTAATGCAAGTATTCCAAGACTTGGGCTTTACCATTCATGACCAGATACACAGGCCTTTGGGCATGGACTGAGACAGCCAATCAGGAAACCACTGATAGTGGCTAGGCCTAGGAACAGGTCAATAGCAGTGGACTGACCCAGAAAAAAAAAGTTTTATGTGCGCCTAGGAGACTGTTTATTGCCGATTGTCACCAAAACTGCCGCCATTATAGCACCACAAAGAGCGCGAAGAAGGAAACGGGTGCCGTGCTGCTGAGAACGCTGGAAGGGGAGCCAGAGGTGAAGACGCTGCAAAGTGCCGACCAACACACCAGAAGAACCGCTGCAGACTCCAGAGAGGAGACACCGACCTCAATAAGGTTAGCAAAGGGGAGAAGCTATGTCAGACCAGGGGTAAGAAGTGACGGCAGATGCAGCCGCAGCCCCTGTAATGCCCCAAGACCTTGGGTTGGATGCAGCCGTCGGTCTCATGGCACCCCCGGGCCTCGCCATGAATGCACCTGCAGGCCTCGTCTTACCACCGCAGCTTCAATCAGCAGGCCGGACCCCGCTGCCGCTACAGTACCCATCATGCCGTTGTCCACAGTGGCCAAAGGAATTGAGTCCCAACCAGGGGTGCAGAAGACAGCCCCTCTCATGGTGACCACTGACCTGGAAGCACAACCACCCTACAAAGACAGAAGAAGTGTCAAGTGTTACATCTGTGGCAAGTTTGGCCATTACCAGAACCAGTGCAAAGCACCCACGCCCCCGAAGCACCCACGCCCCATGCAATCCAAGAGTTGGTCCAGAGAAACAGGTCAAGGAGGAAGTGCAGAAAGCAGTGAAGTACCCCGTCCATAGGACAGAGGCAAGCAAGCCAGGTCCGCAAGACACTACGCTCCTGACATGTAAAACTTCATCTGCAAGACCAGTACCTCAAATTACCCTTAAAATGGATGGCGTTGTCAGATCCAAAGTGGTGCAGCCAGAAGTGTGATGACACCTGTGGAACTCGCTGATCCCACCTGCCTATCAGAATTCTCTGTGTCTCGCATGGGCATTGATGGTCAAGTCAGACCTTCTCAGCTTACAAAGCCACTGAGCGTGTGCACTCAGCCAGGACACTCTATCCTGTCCCAGTTTGTGGTGTCAAGGAACTTCCACTCAACCTGCTGGGAGCGAACCTACTGCAGAAGCTGAAGGCAACCACAGTGTTCCACGAAGATGGGACAGTGACACTTTCTTCATCCCTGACCCAAGAAGAGTCATGCTGGCGGCCCTACAAGAACATTAACCAACCAATGAGGCCTACCCAAGGAGGTACTGGACGTAGTACCAGAAAGTCTATGGTCTAAGGGACCCCAGCACGTGAGAAAACCTCAAGTTGCCCCAGTACGGGTGTCACTCAAGCCATGTACCCCGTACCCTCGTAAGGCCCAGGCCAGGCCTAGAGTCAAGCTGCCTGTGACCAACTGAAGGTCTACCTGGAAATAGGAATCATTGTTCCTCGCACATCGCCTTGCAATACCCCGCTTTTCCCCGTCAAGAAAAAGACTGTAAAAGGAGAGCCAGACAAGCTCAGAATGGTATATAACCTGAGAGCTGTGAATGACGCCACAGAGTTTGAAACAATTATGCCGAATCCGCACACTCTGCTCTCGAATGTGCCTGCCACAGCAAAAGTGTTCACAGTGACCGACCTGGCTAAGGTTTTCTCCAGTGTTCCCCCTTCACCCGGATGACCAGTTCCTGTTTGCCTTAATGCACCAGGGGGGACACCACACATGGACAGTGATGCCACAGTGGGCCCAGAACAGCCCTTCACAGTTCACCAAAGCAATGTCCACAGTTCTCACCAACCGAGTCACAGAACAAGCAGAAGTAACCCTGCTACAATACATGGACAATCTACTCCTTTGTGCAGTTGACTTTGACACGTGTAAAGCCCATTCCTTGTATCTCCTACTCTACCTGGCGGAGCAGCACTGCAAGATCTCAAAGAACAAAGTCCAGTGGTGTCTGAAGCAAGTTACGTTCCAGAGACACTGTATTGCTCACCAGGCGAAACACCTGACAGATGACCGGAAGACCACAGTGGAGAAGATGGTCCCTCCGACAACTCCAAAGGTGCTACAGGCCTTCCTTGGTCTAGTTTCATATTGCAGAGCCTGGATCCCTGATGCTTCCGTCCTAATGCAGCCTCTGTGTGAATACGTCAGCGTGACCCCCGTTCCTCCAGAGAGATGTGGCCTTCAGTTCGTTCAAGAAGTTAAAAGGCTCTGTAGTCTCTGCCAGCACTAGGCCTATCTGACTACAAGAAGCCATTCCGTCTCTACTTGATGAGAAGAGAAGGCCTTGCTACTGGAGTCCTGACACAGCTTCAGGGGGGAAAACAGAGACTTTCGGACTACTTTTCAGCTTGCCTGGATCCAGTTGCAAGGGGAGCCTCTTCCTCCCGCATGAGAGCAGCAGTTGCAGCACACGCCCTCCTGGACAGGACTACTGACATCAGTGGAAAAACCATTGGAAATCCTGGCTCTGCATTACATCTCAGCAATCCTCAACCAAACCCAGCTAAAACATCTCTCCACCGCCAGGCATCTTCGCCTCCAGTGCTCTCTACTCCTGCCCAACAATGTCACCATCTCCAGATGCACAGTCCTCAACCCATCCACTCTACTCCCACTCCCAAGGGGGGATACAGATATGAACCCTCAGATAAAAAGTCTGCATGGGATCTGAATTTGCTCCGGACGGATGACCATGATTGCTTCAGCATCATGCAACAGGAAACAGCAGGACTACCCAAGGTGGCAGAAGAGCCACTGACCAACCCAGAGTTGATCCTCTATGTGGATGGCTCCAGATTTGCAGATGATGAAGGAAGATTCCACACGGGAGGTGCAGCGACCAGCAATCAAGAGATCCTGTGGTCCAGAAGTCTGCCGCCCAGTCTGTCAGCCCAGGAAGCAGAACTGATAGCGCTGATGAAGGCCTACCAGATGGCAGAAGACAAGACTGAGAAAATGTATACCGATTCAAGGTACTTGCATGGCATAGCACACGACTTCGGACCCATCTGGTCTGCAAGGGACTTCATAACAGCCAGCGGAACAACCGTGAAGCATCAATGGAGCCATTAAGGACCTGCTGAACACACTTCAACTTCCAAAAGTGGTGACAATGCTAAAAGTCAAAGCGCATGGAAAACTGAACACAGTTGGGGCACGAGGCAACAACATGGCGGATATGGCAGCCAAAGAAACAGTCAAGGGAAGACAATATGGACAAGTGGAAGAGGTCGTAGAGCCGGACGGCTACTACAGGACGGCTGAAGACAGGAAACCTGACAAGATGACATCCTGGGATCTGCTCAAAAAAGTTGCAAGAGCAAGCCCCAAAGGACAAGATGGAATGCTGGATGCAGAAGTGAGCAACACATGAAGAAGGAAGGGTATACTAAATGGACTACAAACCCTGTTTACCCCGAAGCATGTACCCTATGGTGGTCCAGTGGGCACATGGGCCCACACACAGATTAAAGACACAGATGAATGATCCGATTGGTGCTTACTGGTTCGCTCCAGAAATCTCCACCCTAACAGCCAAGTTCATAAACAGCTGTCTGACCTGTGGCAAATGCAACCCTGGAAGAATGAAGAAAGTTCCCACACATCGTCTTGCCAGACCACTGTACCCCTTCCAGAGGATCCAGATAGACCACATCCAGATGCCGCCAAGTGGAGGATTCGAATATGCCCTTGTGGTCGTGGACGTGTTCTCAGGATGGCCAGAAGCTTTCCCAGTGAGGAACCAGTCAGCAAAGACTACTGCAAAGAAGCTACTCTCAGAGATGAGATATGCAGCTATGGGGTCCCAGAAGTGATAGAGAGTGACCAGGGACCCACATTCACAGCAAATCTCACACGAGAGATCTAGTCAGCAGTAGGATCAGACTTAGGCCTACACACTCCCAATCACACTACTCAGTGTTAGGCACACTCCCAGAGGCCCAGAAAAGCTGTCACCATATGAAATTTTGTTTGTGTCTAGTCCCAGGTTAGGGGTATCCTTTCCCTTAGCAGCTGATTATGTAATATGATACTTTGTCTGCTTATGTAATTGAAATCACCAAGAAACTTGCTAACATCCATTCTCGAGTTTTTTCTTCATTGCCAGATCCAGATTCAGTGTCCGGTATGCACTCCTAGAAGCCAGGAGATTGGGTGTTGGTGAAAAAGCTTGTAAGGAGAACACCACTCAATCCCAGATTTGATGATCCTGCTCAAGTGCTGCTGATGACACCAAACTCTGTGAAACTGGATGGAAGACCAACTTGGATCCACTCATCGCATGGCAAGAAAGCTCCCCTACCAGAAGATGACACCCAAGCCAGAATGATGTCGTGGATGCCCTGCCTGACCGAAGAGATGACCTACCTGATAAAGACTGCACATCGCTCACTACACATGCTATTGACTAAGAGACTGATTGCAACGAACCCCCGTTAGGGACAGATCTCCTGACCGCCCATTTGCGAAAAGTCTGTATGGAGTGGGGCACAGGCGTTAGGCTTGTGTCAGTTCGCCAACAGCACAAAAGAGTTGCAGCGCTTTGGGACTGGAGGCTAGGATTAGGGCAAGTGATATCTAAGGGGGGCTTGTGATAGAAATATATATATCATGTAGATCTCACTTGCATGTATACTCCTCTATAATCAAATATATACTTATATGCTCACAGCTAATATATATATTATAATCAATGGTTTAAAATGGCTGACACGAACTGAACTGATATAAGCCTGATATAACCCAGACAGATCATATGGGGTTTTCCACCCCTAAAAGCAGAACAGAGTCAGATGTTTGGTGACTGCTGGTCAGGTGTCTCCACTTTGTCCTAGACAGAGAACTCGAGTTTAGTTGCTTGATCAGCAGTCATATGAGCATTAATCACAATATTCCATATATGTTTAGATAACCAATGACAGAGGAGCTAGACAATATGATAATTAACTAACCACCCCTGACAACCCCTAACCACTCCTTTCTATGTGAAAATATAAAACTATGCATGTACAATAAAGTATCAGTATTGATGGAATGTTGTTCTGTCACAGTTGTGTACAGTCCATTCTTGATGAGCGCTCAAAATACTCAGTCTAATTGGGAGCGGCCACAGCACACACAGGGATATATTTATCCAACCCTAATATTTCCATAACACTACACGCTACACCCTACACCCTACACGCTACACGCTACACTCTACACCCTACACGCTACACTCTACACCCTACACGCTACACCCTACACGCTACACGCTACACTCTACACCCTACACCCTACACGCTACACCCTACACGCTACACCCTGCACACTACACTCTACACCCTACACCCTACACGCTACACTCTACACCCTACACGCTACACCCTGCACTCTACACCCTACACCCTACACGCTACACGCTACACGCTACACTCTACACCCTACACGCTACACACTACACGCTACACGCTACACTCTACACGCTACATGCTACACCCTACACGCTACACTCTACACCCTACACGCTACACCCTACACTCTACACGCTACACGATACACTCTACACCCTACACGCTACACCCTACATGCTACACCACACACTCTACACCCTACACCCTACATGCTACACGCTACACTCTCCACCCTTCACGCTACACCCTACACTCTACACCCTACACTCTACATGCTACATGCTACACGCTACACTCTACACCCTACACGCTACACCACATACTCTACACCCTACACCCTACATGCTACACGCTACACGCTACACTCTACACCCTACACGCTACACTCTACACTCTTCACGCTACACTCTACACCCTACACCCTACACGCTACACTCTACACCCTATACGCTACACCCTACACTCTACACCCTACACGCTACATGCTACACGCTACACTCTACACCCTACACGCTACACCACACACTCTACACCCTACATGCTACACGCTACACGCTACACCCTACACGCTGCACTCTACACGCTACACGCTACTCGCTACATTCTACACCCTATACGCTACACCCTACACTCAACAACCTACACCCTACACCCTACGCGCTACACGCTACACGATACACGCTACACTGTACACCCTACACGCTACACTACACTCTACACCCTACACCCTTCACCCTACACGCTACACGCTACACCATACACTCTACACCCTACACGCTACATGCTACACTCTACACCCTACACGCTACACCCTACACTCTACACCCTACACGCTACACCCTACACCCTTCATGCTACACGCTACACTCTCCACCCTTCACGCTACACCCTACACTCTACACCCTACACGCTACATGCTACATGCTACACGCTACACTCTACACCCTACATGCTACACCACACACTCTACACCCTACACCCTACATGCTACACGCTACACGCTACACGCTACACGCTACACTCTACACCCTACACGCTACACTCTACACCCTTCACGCTACACTCTACACCCTACACACTACACGCTACAATCTACACCCTATACGCCACACCCTACACTCTACACCCTACACCCTACACGCTACACTATACACGCTACACTCTACACCCTACACTCTACACTCTACACCCTACACCCTACATGCTACACGCTACACGCTACACCCTACACTCTACACCCTACACCCTACACGCTACACGCAACACTCTACACCCTACACCCTACACGCTACACGCTACAAGCTACACGCTACACTCTACACCCTACACGTTACACGCTACACCCAACACCCTACACTGTACACCCTACACGCTACACTCTACACTCTACACTCTACACCCTACACCCTACACGCTACACCCTACACGCTACACCCTACACGCTACACTCTACACCCTACACGCTACACTCTACACCCTACACACTACACTCTACACCTTACACCCTACACGCTACACTCTACACCCTACACGCTACACCCTACACTCTACACCCTACACCCTACACGCTACACTCTACATCCTATATGCTACACCCTACACTCTACACCCTACACCCTACACCCTACACGCTACACGCTACACGATACACGCTACACGCTACACTCTACACTCTACGCCCTACACCCTACATGCTACACGCTACACCCTACACTCTACACCCTACATCCTACATGCCACATGCTACACGCTACACCCTACACGCTACACTCTACACCCTACACGCTACACTCTACACCCTACACGCTACACCCTATACGCTACACGCTACACTCTACACCCTACACCCTACACGCTACACCCTACACGCTACACCCTACACACTACACTCTACACCCTACACCCTACACGCTACACTCTACACCCTACACGATACACCCTGCACTCTACACCCTACACCCTACACGCTACACGCTACACGCTACACTCTACACCCTACACGCTACACACTACACGCTACACGCTACACTCTACACGCTACATGCTACACCCTACACGCTACACTCTACACCCTACACGCTACACCCTACACTCTACACGCTACACGATACACTCTACACCCTACACGCTACACCCTACATGCTACACCACACACTCTACACCCTACACCCTACATGCTACACGCTACACTCTCCACCCTTCACGCTACACCCTACACTCTACACCCTACACGCTACATGCTACATGCTACACGCTACACTCTACACCCTACACGCTACACCACACACTCTACACCCTACACCCTACATGCTACACGCTACACGCTACACTCTACACCCTACACGCTACACTCTACACTCTTCACGCTACACTCTACACCCTACACCCTACACGCTACACTCTACACCCTATACGCTACACCCTACACTCTACACCCTACACGCTACATGCTACACGCTACACTCTACACCCTACACGCTACACCACACACTCTACACCCTACATGCTACACGCTACACGCTACACCCTACACGCTGCACTCTACACGCTACACGCTACTCGCTACACTCTACACCCTATACGCTACACCCTACACTCAACAACCTACACCCTACACCCTACGCGCTACACGCTACACGATACACGCTACACTGTACACCCTACACGCTACACTACACTCTACACCCTACACCCTTCACCCTACACGCTACACGCTACACCATACACTCTACACCCTACACGCTACATGCTACACTCTACACCCTACACGCTACACCCTACACTCTACACCCTACACGCTACACCCTACACCCTTCATGCTACACGCTACACTCTCCACCCTTCACGCTACACCCTACACTCTACACCCTACACGCTACATGCTACATGCTACACGCTACACTCTACACCCTACATGCTACACCACACACTCTACACCCTACACCCTACATGCTACACGCTACACGCTGCACGCTACACGCTACACTCTACACCCTACACGCTACACTCTACACCCTTCACGCTACACTCTACACCCTACACACTACACGCTACAATCTACACCCTATACGCCACACCCTACACTCTACACCCTACACCCTACACGCTACACTATACACGCTACACTCTACACCCTACACTCTACACTCTACACCCTACACCCTACATGCTACACGCTACACGCTACACCCTACACTCTACACCCTACACCCTACACCCTACACGCTACACGCAACACTCTACACCCTACACCCTACACGCTACACGCTACAAGCTACACGCTACACTCTACACCCTACACGTTACACGCTACACCCAACACCCTACACTGTACACCCTACACGCTACACTCTACACTCTACACTCTACACCCTACACCCTACACGCTACACCCTACACGCTACACCCTACACGCTACACTCTACACCCTACACGCTACACTCTACACCCTACACACTACACTCTACACCTTACACCCTACACGCTACACTCTACACCCTACACGCTACACCCTACACTCTACACCCTACACCCTACACGCTACACTCTACATCCTATATGCTACACCCTACACTCTACACCCTACACCCTACACCCTACACGCTACACGCTACACGATACACGCTACACGCTACACTCTACACTCTACGCCCTACACCCTACATGCTACACGCTACACCCTACACTCTACACCCTACATCCTACATGCCACATGCTACACCCTACACGCTACACTCTACACCCTACACGCTACACTCTACACCCTACACGCTACACCCTATACGCTACACGCTACACTCTACACCCTACACCCTACACGCTACACCCTACACGCTACACCCTACACACTACACTCTACACCCTACACCCTACACGCTACACTCTACACCCTACACGATACACCCTGCACTCTACACCCTACACCCTACACGCTACACGCTACACGCTACACTCTACACCCTACACGCTACACACTACACGCTACACGCTACACTCTACACGCTACATGCTACACCCTACACGCTACACTCTACACCCTACACGCTACACCCTACACTCTACACGCTACACGATACACTCTACACCCTACACGCTACACCCTACATGCTACACCACACACTCTACACCCTACACCCTACATGCTACACGCTACACTCTCCACCCTTCACGCTACACCCTACACTCTACACCCTACACGCTACATGCTACATGCTACACGCTACACGCTACACTCTACACCCTACACGCTACACCACACACTCTACACCCTACACCCTACATGCTACACGCTACACGCTACATGCTACACTCTACACCCTACACGCTACACTCTACACTCTTCACGCTACACTCTACACCCTACACCCTACACGCTACACTCTACACCCTATACGCTACACCCTACACTCTACACCCTACACGCTACATGCTACACGCTACACTCTACACCCTACACGCTACACCACACACTCTACACCCTACACCCTACATGCTACACGCTACACGCTACACGCTACACCTTACACGCTGCACTCTACACGCTACACGCTACTCGCTACACTCTACACCCTATAAGCTACACCCTACACTCAACAACCTACACCCTACACCCTACGCGCTACACGCTACACGATACACGCTACACTGTACACCCTACACGCTACACTACACTCTACACCCTACACCCTTCACCCTACACGCTACACGCTACACCATACATTCTACACCCTACACGCTACATGCTACACTCTACACCCTACACGCTACACCCTACACTCTACACCCTACACGCTACACCCTACACCCTACATGCTACACGCTACACTCTCCACCCTTCACGCTACACCCTACACTCTACACCCTACACGCTACATGCTACACGCTACACGCTACACTCTACACCCTACATGCTACACCACACACTCTACACCCTACACCCTACATGCTACACGCTACACGCTACACGCTACACTCTACACCCTACACGCTACACTCTACACCCTTCACGCTACACTCTACACCCTACACACTACACGCTACACTCTACACCCTATACGCTACACCCTACACTCTACACCCTACACCCTACACGCTACACTATACACGCTACACTCTACACCCTACACTCTACACCCTACACCCTACATGCTACACGCTACACGCTACACCCTACACTCTACACCTTACACCCTACACGCTACACGCAACACTCTACACCCTACATTCTACACTCTACACCGTACACGCTACACCCTACAACCTACATGCTGCACATTACACGCTACAATCTACACCCTACACGCTACACCATACACTCTACACCCTACACGCTACACTCTACACCCTATACGCTACACCCTACAATCTACACCCTACACCCTACACCCTTCACACTACACGCTACACGATACATGCTACACTCTACACCCTACACGCTACACCCTACACTCTACACCCTACACCCTTCACGCTACACGCTACACGCTACACGATACATGCTACACTCTACACCCTACACGCTACACCCTACACTCTACACCCTACATGCTACATGCTACACGCTACACCCTACACCCTACACGCTACACGCTACACTCTACACCCTACACGCTACACTCTACACCCTACACGCTACACCCTACACGCTACACGCTACACTCTACACCCTACACCCTACACGCTACACCCTACACGCTACACCCTACACGCTACACTCTACACCCTACACGCTACACACTACACTCTACACCCTACACCCTACACGCTACACTCTACACCCTACACGCTACACCCTACACTCTACACCCTACACCCTACACGCTACACGCTACACGCTACACTCTACACCCTACATGCTACACGCTACACCCAACACCCTACACTGTGCACCCTACACGCTACACTCTACACTCTACACCCTACACCCTACACGCTACACCCTACACACTACACCCTACACGCTACACTCTACACCCTACACGCTACACTCTACACCCTACACACTACACTCTACACCCTACACCCTACACGCTACACTCTACACCCTACACGCTACATCCTACACGCTACACCCTACACCCTACACGCTACACTGTACACCCTACACGCTACACCCTACACTCAACACCCTACACCCTACACACTACACCCTACACGCTACACGCTACACTCTACACCCTACACGCTACACCCTACACGCTACACGCTACACTCTACACCCTACACCCTACACGCTACACCCTACACGCTACACCCTACACGCTACACTCTACACCCTACACGCTACACACTACACTCTACACCCTACACCCTACACGCTACACTCTACACCCTACACGCTACACCCTACACTCTACACCCTACACCCTACACGCTACACGCTACACGCTACACTCTACACCCTACATGCTACACGCTACACCCAACACCCTAAACTGTGCACCCTACACGCTACACTCTACACTCTACACCCTACACCCTACACGCTACACCCTACACACTACACCCTACACGCTACACTCTACACCCTACACGCTACACTCTACACCCTACACACTACACTCTACACCCTACACCCTACACGCTACACTCTACACCCTACACGCTACATCCTACACGCTACACCCTACACCCTACACGCTACACTGTACACCCTACACGCTACACCCTACACTCAACACCCTACACCCTACACACTACACCCTACACGCTACACGCTACACTCTACACCCTACATTCTACACTCTACACCCTACACGCTACACCCTACACGCTACACGCTACACTCTACACCCTACATTCTTCACTCTACACCCTACACGCTACACCCTACACCCTACACGCTACACTATACACGCTACACTCTACACCCTACACGCTACACTCTACACCCTACACCCTACATGCTACACGCTACACGCTACACCCTACACTCTACACCCTACACCCTACACGCTACACGCTACACTCTACACCCTACATTCTACACTCTACACCCTACACGCTACACCCTACACCCTACACGCTGCACACTACACGCTACAATCTACACCCTACACGCTACACCCTACACTCTACACCCTACACGCTACACTCTACACCCTATACGCTACACTCTACACTCTACACCCTACACCCTTCACGCTACACGCTACACGATACACGCTACACTCTACACCCTACATGCTACACCCTACACTCTACACCCTACACCCTACACGCTACACGCTACACGCTACACCCTACACTCTACACCGTACACCCTACACGCTACACTCTACATCCTATATGCTACACCCTACACTCTACACCCTACACCCTACACCCTACACGCTACACGCTACACGATACACGCTACACTCTACACTCTACGCCCTACACGCTACACGCTACACCCTACACTCTACACCCTACATGCTACATGCTACACGCTACACCCTGCACCCTACACGCTACACGCTACACTCTACACCCTACATTCTACACTCTACACCCTACACGCTACACCCTACACCCTACACGCTGCACACTACACGCTACAATCTAAACCCTACACACTACAACCTACACTCTACACCCTACACCCTACACGCTACATGCTACACTCTACACCCTACACGCTACACCCTACACCCTACATGCTACACCCTACACTCTACACCCTACACCCTACACGCTACACTCTACACCCTACACGCTACACCCTACACGCTACACCCTACACCCTACACCCTACACACTACACGATACACTCTACACCCTACACGCTACACGCTACATGCTACACTCTACACCCTACACGCTACACTTTACACCCTACACCCTACACGCTACACTCTACACGCTACACCCTACACCCTACACGCTACACGCTACACACTACACGCTACACGCTACAATCTACACGCTACATGCTACACCCTACACGCCACACTCTACACCCTACACGCTACACCCTACACTCTACACGCTACATGCTACACGCTACACGCTACACTCTACACCCTACACGCTACACCCTACACCCTACACCTTACACGCTACACTCTACACCCTACACGCCACACTCTACACCCTACACGCTACAACCTACACTCTACACCCTACATCCTACACGCTACACTCTACACCCTATACGCTACACCCTACACTCTACACCCTACACCCTACACGCTACACTTTACACGCTACACTCTACACCCTACATGCTACACGCTACACGCTACACCCTACACTCTACACCCTACACCCTACACGCTACACGCTACACTCTACACCCTACATTCTACACTCTACACCCTACACGCTACACCCTACATGCTGCACACTACACGCTACACCATACACTCTACACCCTACACGCTACACTCTACACCCTATACGCTACACCCTACAATCTACACCCTACACCCTACACCCTTCACGCTACACGCTACACGATACATGCTACACTCTACACCCTACACGCTACACCCTACACTCTACAACCTACACCCTACACCCTTCACGCTACACGATACATGCTACACTCTACACCCTACACGCTACACCCTACACTCTACACCCTACATCCTACATGCTATATGCTACACGCTGCACCCTACACTCTACACGCTACACGCTACACTCTACACCCTACACGCTACACTCTACACCCTACACGCTACACCCTACACGCTACACGCTACACTCTACACCCTACACCCTACACGCTACACCCTACATGCTACACCCTACACGCTACACTCTACACCCTACATGCTACACACTACACTCTACACCCTACACCCTACACGCTACACGCTACACGATACACGCTACACTCTACACTCTACGCCCTACACGCTACACGCTACACCCTACACTCTACACCCTACATCCTACATGCTACATGCTACACGCTACACCCTACACCCTACATGCTACACTCTACACCCTACACGCTACACTCTACACCCTACATGCTACACCCTACACGCTACACGCTACACTCTACACCCTACATTCTACACTCTACACCCTACACGCTACACCCTACACCCTACACGCTGCACTCTACACGCTACAATCTACACCCTACACACTACACCCTACACTCTACACCCTACACCCTACACGCTACATGCTACACTCTACACCCTACACACTATACCCTACACGCTACACCCTACACTCTACACCCTACACCCTACACGCTACACTCTACACCCTACACGCTACACCCTACACGCTACACCCTACACCCTACACCCTACACGCTACACGCTACACTCTACACCCTACACGCTACACGCTACATGCTACACTCTACACCCTACACGCTACACTTTACACCCTACACCCTACACGCTACACTCTACACGCTACACCCTACACCCTACACCCTACACGCTACACGCTACACACTACACGCTACACGCTACAATCTACACGCTACATGCTACACCCTACACGCCACACTCTACACCCTACACGCTACACCCTACACTCTACACGCTACATGCTACACGCTACACTCTACACCCTACACGCTACACCCTACACCCTACACCCTACACGCTACACTCTACACCCTACACGCTACACTCTACACCCTTCACGCTACACTTTACACCCTACACGCTACAACCTACACTCTACACCCTACATCCTACACGCTACACTCTACACCCTATACGCTACACCCTACACTCTACACCCTACACCCTACACGCTACACTATACACGCTACACTCTACACCCTACACCCTACATGCTACACGCTACACGCTACACCCTACACTCTACACCCTACACCCTACACGCTACACGCTACACTCTACACCCTACATTCTACACTCTACACCCTACACGCTACACCCTACACCCTACATGCTGCACACTACACGATACAATCTACACCCTACACGCTACACCATACACTCTACACCCTACACGCTACACTCTACACCCTATACGCTACACCCCACAATCTACACCCTACACCCTACACCCTTCACGCTACACGCTACATGATACATGCTACACTCTACACCCTACACGCTACACCCTACACTCTACACCCTACACCCTACACCCTTCACGCTACACGCTACACGATACATGCTACACTCTACACCCTACACGCTACACCCTACACTCTACACCCTACATCCTACATGCTACATGCTACACGCTACACCCTACACCCTACACGCTACACTCTACACCCGACACGCTACACTCTACACCCTACACGCTACACCCTACACGCTACACGCTACACTCTACACCCTACACCCTACACGCTACACCCTACACGCTACACTCTACACCCTACACGCTACACACTACACTCTACACCCTACACCCTACACGCTACACTCTACACCCTACACCGTTCATGTCAGACTAATTTGATCAGCTTCTATGAAGAGGCAATTTCCGGACTGGACCAAGGGAACCCAGTGGACGTAGTATATATGGACTTTTCCAAAGCTTTTGATACGGTGCCACACAAAAGGTTGTTACATAAAATGAGAGTAATGGGGATAGGGGAAAATATGTGTAAGTGGGTTGAGAGCTGGCTCAGGGATAGGAAACAAAGGGTGGTTATTAATGGAGCACACTCGGACTGGGTCACGGTTAGCAGTGGGGTACCACAGGGGTCAGTATTGGGCCCTCTTCTTTTTAACATATTTATTAATGACCTTGTAGGGGGCATTCAGAGTAGAATTTCAATATTTGCAGATGACACTAAACTCTGCAGGGTAATCAATACAGGGGAGGACAATTTTATATTACAGGATGATTTATGTAAACTAGAAGCTTGGGCTGATAAATGGCAAATGAGCTTTAATGGGGATAAATGTAAGGTCATGCACTTGGGTAGAAGTAATAAGATGTATAACTATGTGCTTAATTCTAAAACTCTGGGCAAAACCGTCAATGAAAAAGACCTGGGTGTATGGGTGGATGACAAACTCATATTCAGTGGCCAGTGTCAGGCAGCTGCTACAAAGGCAAATAAAATAATGGGATGTATTAAAAGAGGCATAGATGCTCATAAGGAGAACATAATTTTACCTCTATACAAGGCACTAGTTCGACCACACTTAGAATACTGTGCACAGTTCTGGTCTCCAGTGTATAAGAAAGACATAGCTGAACTGGAGCGGGTGCAGAGAAGAGCGACCAAGGTTATTAGAGGACTGGGGGGTCTGCAATACCAAGATAGGTTATTACACTTGGGGCTATTTAGTTTGGAAAAACGAAGACTAAGGGGTGATCTTATTTTAATGTATAAATATATGAGGGGACAGTACAAAGACCTTTCTGGTGATCTTTTTAATCATAGACCTGAGACAGGGACAAGGGGGCATCCTCTACGTCTGGAGGAAAGAAGGTTTAAGCATAATAACAGACGCGGATTCTTTACTGTAAGAGCAGTGAGACTATGGAACTCTCTGCCGTATGATGTTGTAATGAGTGATTCATTAATTAAATTTAAGAGGGGACTGGATACCTTTCTGGAAAAGTATAATGTTACAGGGTATATATACTAGATTCCTTGATAAGGAGTTGATCCAGGGAACTAGTCTGATTGCCGTATGTGGGGTCGGGAAGGAATTTTTTTCCCCATGGTGGAGTTACTCTTTGCCACATGGGGTTTTTTTGCCTTCCCCTGGATCAACATGTTAGGGCATGTTAGGTTAGGCTATGGGTTGAACTAGATGGACTTACAGTCTTCCTTCAACCTTAATAACTATGTACACGCTACACCCTACACTCTACACCCTACACGCTACACCCAACACCCTACACTGTGCACCCTACACGCTACACTCTACACTCTACACTCTACACCCTACACCCTACACGCTACACCCTACACGCTACACCCTACACGCTACACTCTACACCCTACACGCTACACTCTACACCCTACACACTACACTCTACACCCTACACCCTACACCCCACAATCTACACCCTACACCCTACACCCTTCACGCTACACGCTACACGATACATGCTACACTCTACACCCTACACGCTACACCCTACACTCTACACCCTACACCCTACACCCTTCACGCTACACGCTACACGATACATGCTACACTCTACACCCTACACGCTACACCCTACACTCTACACCCTACATCCTACATGCTACATGCTACACGCTACACCCTACACCCTACACGCTACACGCTACACTCTACACCCGACACGCTACACTCTACACCCTACACGCTACACCCTACACGCTACACGCTACACTCTACACCCTACACCCTACACGCTACACCCTACACGCTACACACTACACCCTACACGCTACACACTACACTCTACACCCTACACCCTACACGCTACACTCTACACCCTACACGCTACACCCTACACTCTACACCCTACACGCTACACCCAACACCCTACACTGTGCACCCTACACGCTACACTCTACACTCTACACTCTACACCCTACACCCTACACGCTACACCCTACACGCTACACCCTACACGCTACACTCTACACCCTACACGCTACACTCTACACCCTACACACTACACTCTACACCCTACACCCTACACCCTACACGCTACACTCTACACCCTACACGCTACATCCTACACGCTACACTCTACACCCTACACGCTACACACTACACTCTACACCCTACACCCTACACGCTACACGCTACACGCTACACTCTACACCCTACATGCTACACGCTACACCCAACACCTTACACTGTGCACCCTACACGCTACACTCTACACTCAACACCCTACACCCTACACGCTACACCCTACACGCTACACCCTACACGCTACACTCTACACCCTACACGCTACACTCTACACCCTACACACTACACTCTACACCCTACACCCTACACGCTACACTCTACACCCTACACGCTACATCCTACACGCTACACCCTACACCCTACACGCTACACTCTACACCCTACACGCTACACCCTACACTCAACACCCTACACCCTACACACTACACCCTACACGCTACACGCTACACTCTACACCCTACATTCTACACTCTACACCCTACACGCTACACCCTACACGCTACACGCTACACTCTACACCCTACATTCTACACTCTACACCCTACACGCTACACCCTACACCCTACACGCTACACTATACACGCTACACTCTACACCCTACACGCTACACACTACACCCTACACCCTACATGCTACACGCTACACGCTACACCCTACACTCTACACCCTACACCCTACACGCTACACGCTACACCCTACACCCTACACGCTACACTATACACGCTACACTCTACACCCTACACGCTACACTCTACACCCTACACCCTACATGCTACACGCTACACGCTACACCCTACACTCTACACCCTACACCCTACACGCTGCACACTACACGCTACAATCTACACCCTACACGCTACACCCTACACTCTACACCCTACACGCTACACTCTACACCCTATACGCTACACTCTACACTCTACACCCTACACCCTACACCCTTCACGCTACACGCTACACGATACACGCTACACTCTACACCCTACATGCTACACCCTACACTCTACACCCTACACCCTACACGCTACACGCTACACGCTACACCCTACACTCTACACCGTACACCCTACATGCTACACTCTACATCCTATATGCTACACCCTACACCCTACACCCTACACGCTACACGCTTCACGATACACGCAACACTCTACACTCTACGCCCTAAACGCTACACGCTACACCATACACTCTACACCCTACATCCTACATGCTACATGCTACACGCTACACCCTGCACCCTACACGCTACACGCTACACTCTACACCCTACATTCTACACTCTACACCCTACACGCTACACCCTACACCCTACACGCTGCACACTACACGCTACAATCTAAACCCTACACACTACAACCTACACTCTACACCCTACACCCTACACGCTACATGCTACACTCTACACCCTACACGCTACACCCTACACCCTACATGCTACACCCTACACTCTACACTCTACACCCTACACGCTACACTCTACACCCTACACGCTACACCCTACACGCTACACCCTACACCCTACACGCTACAAGCTACACGCTACACTCTACACCCTACACGCTACACGCTACATGCTACACTCTACACCCTACACGGTACACTCTACACCCTACACCCTACATGCTACATGCTACACGCTACACCCTACACTATACACCCTACACCCTACACGCTGCACACTACACGCTACAATCTACACCCTACACGCTACACCCTACACTCTACACCCTACACGCTACACTCTACACCCTATACGCTACACTCTACACTCTACACCCTACACCCTACACCCTACACGCTACACGCTACACGATACACGCTACACTCTACACTCTACGCCCTACACGCTACACGCTACACCCTACACTCTACACCCTACATCCTACATGCTACATGCTACACGCTACACCCTGCACCCTACACGCTACACGCTACACTCTACACCCTACATTCTACACTCTACACCCTACACGCTACACCCTACACACTACACGCTGCACACTACACGCTACAATCTAAACCCTACACACTACAACCTACACTCTACACCCTACACCCTACACGCTACATGCTACACTCTACACCCTACACGCTACACCCTACACCCTACATGCTACACCCTACACTCTACACCCTACACGCTACACTCTACACCCTACACGCTACACCCTACACGCTACACCCTACACCCTACACCCTACAAGCTACACGCTACACTCTACACCCTACACGCTACACGCTACATGCTACACTCTACACTCTACACCCTACACGCTACACTTTACACCCTACACCCTACACGCTACACTCTACACGCTACACCCTACACCCTACACGCTACACGCTACAAACTGCACGCTACACGCTACAATCTACACGCTACATGCTACACCCTACACGCCACACTCTACACCCTACACGCTACACCCTACACTCTACACGCTACATGCTACACGCTACACGCTACACTCTACACCCTACACGCTACACCCTACACCCTACACCTTACACGCTACACTCTACACCCTACACGCCACACTCTACACCCTACACGCTACAACCTACACTCTACACCCTACATCCTACACGCTACACTCTACACCCTATACGCTACACCCTACACTCTACACCCTACACCCTACACGCTACACTATACACGCTACACTCTACACCCTACACCCTACATGCTACACGCTACACGCTACACCCTACACTCTACACCCTACACCCTACACGCTACACGCTACACTCTACACCCTACATTCTACACTCTACACCCTACACGCTATACCCTACACCCTACATGCTGCACACTACACGCTACAATCTACACCCTACACGCTACACCATACACTCTACACCCTACACGCTACACTCTACACCCTATACGCTACACCCTACAATCTACACCCTACACCCTACACCCTTCACGCTACACGCTACACGATACATGCTACACTCTACACCCTACATGCTACACCCTACACTCTACAACCTACACCCTACACCCTTCACGCTACACGATACATGCTACACTCTACACCCTACACGCTACACCCTACACTCTACACCCTACATCCTACATGCTATATGCTACACGCTACACCCTACACCCTACACGCTACACGCTACACTCTACACCCTACACGCTACACTCTACACCCTACACGCTACACCCTACACGCTACACGCTACACTCTACACCCTACACCCTACACGCTACACCCTACACGCTACACCCTACACGCTACACTCTACACCCTACACGCTACACACTACACTCTACACCCTACACCCTACACCCTACACGCTACACGCTACACGATACACGCTACACTCTACACTCTACGCCCTACACGCTACACGCTACACCCTACACTCTACACCCTACATCCTACATGCTACATGCTACACGCTACACCCTACACCCTACATGCTACACGCTACACTCTACACCCTACACGCTACACTCTACACCCTACATGCTACACCCTACACGCTACACGCTACACTCTACACCCTACATTCTACACTCTACACAATACACGCTACACCCTACACCCTACACGCTGCACACTACACGCTACAATCTACACCCTACACACTACACCCTACACTCTACACCCTACACCCTACACGCTACATGCTACACTCTACACCCTACACGCTATACCCTACACCCTACATGCTACACCCTACACTCTACACCCTACACCCTACACGCTACACTCTACACCCTACACGCTACACCCTACATGCTACACCCTACACCCTACACCCTACACGCTACACGCTACACTTTACACCCTACACGCTACACGCTACATGCTACACTCTACACCCTACACGCTACACTTTACACCCTACACCCTACACGCTACACTCTACACGCTACACCCTACACCCTACACCCTACACGCTACACGCTACACGCTACACGCTACACGCTACAATCTACACGCTACATGCTACACCCTACACGCCACACTCTACACCCTACACGCTACACCCTACACTCTACACGCTACATGCTACACGCTACACTCTACACCCTACACGCTACACCCTACACCCTACACCCTACACGCTACACTCTACACCCTACACGCTACACTCTACACCCTTCACGCTACACTTTACACCCTACACGCTACAACCTACACTCTACACCCTACATCCTACACGCTACACTCTACACCCTATACGCTACACCCTACACTCTACACCCTACACCCTACACGCTACACTATACACGCTACACGCTACATGCTACACTCTACACCATACACGCTATACCCTACACCCTACATGCTACACCCTACACTCTACACCCTACACCCTACACGCTACACTCTACACCCTACACGCTACACCCTACACGCTACACCCTACACCCTACACCCTACACGCTACACGCTACACTCTACACCCTACACGCTACACGCTACATGCTACACTCTACACCCTACACGCTACACTTTACACCCTACACGCTACACTCTACACGCTACACCCTACACCCTACACGCTACACGCTACACGCTACACGCTACAATCTACACGCTACATGCTACACCCTACGCGCCACACTCTACACCCTACACGCTACACCCTACACTCTACACGCTACATGCTACACGCTACACTCTACACCCTACACGCTACACCCTACACCCTACACCCTACACGCTACACTCTACACCCTACACGCTACACTCTACACCCTTCACGCTACACTTTACACCCTACACGCTACAACCTACACTCTACACCCTACATCCTACACGCTACACTCTACACCCTATACGCTACACCCTACACTCTACACCCTACACCCTACACGCTACACTATACACGCTACACTCTACACCCTACACCCTACATGCTACACGCTACACGCTACACCCTACACTCTACACCCTACACCCTACACGCTACACGCTACACTCTACACCCTACATTCTACACTCTACACCCTACACGCTACACCCTACACCCTACATGCTGCACACTACACGATACAATCTACACCCTACACGCTACACCATACACTCTACACCCTACACGCTACACTCTACACCCTATACGCTACACCCCACAATCTACACCCTACACCCTACACCCTTCACGCTACACGCTACACGATACATGCTACACTCTACACCCTACACGCTACACCCTACACTCTACACCCTACACCCTACACCCTTCACGCTACACGCTACACGATACATGCTACACTCTACACCCTACACGCTACACCCTACACTCTACACCCTACATCCTACATGCTACATGCTACACGCTACACCCTACACCCTACACGCTACACGCTACACTCTACACCCGACACGCTACACTCTACACCCTACACGCTACACCCTACACGCTACACGCTACACTCTACACCCTACACCCTACACGCTACACCCTACACGCTACACTCTACACCCTACACGCTACACACTACACTCTACACCCTACACCCTACACGCTACACTCTACACCCTACACGCTACACCCTACACTCTACACCCTACACGCTACACCCAACACCCTACACTGTGCACCATACACGCTACACTCTACACTCTACACTCTACACCCTACACCCTACACGCTACACCCTACACGCTACACCCTACACGCTACACTCTACACCCTACACGCTACACTCTACACCCTACACACTACACTCTACACCCTACACCCTACACCCTACACGCTACACTCTACACCCTACACGCTACATCCTACACGCTACACTCTACACCCTACACGCTACACACTACACTCTACACCCTACACCCTACACGCTACACTCTACACGCTACTCGCTACACTCTACACCCTACACGCTACACGCTACACCCAACACCCTACACTGTGCACCCTACACGCTACACTCTACACTCTACACTCTACACCCTACACCCTACACGCTACACCCTACACGCTACACCCTACACGCTACACTCTACACCCTACACCCTACACCCTACACGCTACACTCTACACCCTACACGCTACATCCTACACTCTACACCGTACACCCTACACGCTACACGCTACACCCTACACGCTACACCCTACACTCTAGCGTGTAGCATGTGGCGTGTAGCGGGTAGGGTGTAGGGTGTAGAGTGCAGGGTGTAGCATGTAGCGTGTAGCGTGTAGGGTGTAGAGTGCAGCGTGTAGGGTGTAGCGTGTAGAGTGTAGCATGTGGGGTGTAGGGTGTAGAGTGTAGGGTGTAGCGTGTAGCGTGTATCGTGTAGCGTGTAGAGTGTAGTATGTAGGGTGTAGGGTGTAGATTGTAGGGTGTAGCATGTAGGGTGTAGAGTGTAGTGTGTAGCGTGTAGGGTGTAGAATGTAGAGTGTAGGATGTAGCGTGTAGGGTGTAGAGTGTAGGGTGTAGCGTATAGGGTGTAGAGT
This sequence comes from Ranitomeya variabilis, assembly GCF_051348905.1. NCBI lineage: Eukaryota > Metazoa > Chordata > Amphibia > Anura > Dendrobatidae > Ranitomeya > Ranitomeya variabilis. The sequence continues at coordinate 131,441,048 of NC_135239.1, forward strand.
GTAGCGTGTAGGGTGTAGGGTGTAGAGTGTAGGGTGTAGCGTGTAGGGTGTAGAGTGTAGCGTGTAGGGTGTAGGGTGTAGAGTGTAGGGTGTAGCGTGTAGGGTGTAGAGTGTAGCGTGTAGGGTGTAGAGTGTATCGTGTAGCGTGTAGAGTGTAGAGTGTAGCATGTAGCATGTAGGGTGTAGAGTGTTGGGTGTAGCGTGTAAGGTGTAGAGTGTAGCGCGTAGCGTGTAGCGTTTAGCGTGTAGGGTGTAGAATGTAGGGTGTAGCGTGTAGGGTGTAGAGTGTAGTGTGTAGCATGTAGGGTGTAGGGTGTAGCGTGTAGGGTGTAGAGTGTAGGGTGTAGCACGTAGGGTGTAGAGTGTTGCATGTAGCGTGTAGGGTGTAGGGTGTAGAGTGTAGGGTGTAGCGTGTAGCGTGTAGGGTGTAGGGTGTAGAGTGTTGCATGTAGCGTGTAGGGTGTAGGGTGTAGAGTGTAGGGTGTAGCGTGTAGCGTGTAGGGTGTAGGGTGTAGGGTGTAGAGTGTAGTGTAGCTTGTAGGGTGTAGAGTGTAGCGTGTATCGTGTAGCGTGTAGCGTGTAGGGTGTAGGGTGTGGGGTGTTGAGCGTAGGGTGTAGCATATAGGGTGTAGAGTGTAGAGTGTAGGGTGTAGAGTGTAGGGTGTAGCGTGTAGGGTGTAGAGTGTAGCGTGTAGGGTGTAGAGTGTAGCGTGTAGCGTGTAGGGTGTTGGGTGTAGCGTGTAGCGTGTAGCGTGTAGGGTGTAGGGTGTAGAGTGTAGGGTGTAGAGTGTAGGGTGTAGCGTGTAGGGTGTAGAGTGTAGCGTGTAGGGTGTAGAGTGTAGCATGTAGCGTGTAGCTTGTAGAGTGTAGCGTGTAGCGTGTAGGGTGTAGGGTGTAGAGTGTAGGGTGTAGCGTGTAGGGTGTAGAGTGTAGCGTGTAGCGTGTAGCGTGTAGCGTGTAGGGTGTAGGGTGTAGAGTGTAGAGTGTAGGGTGTAGAGTGTAACGTGTAGTGTGTAGGATGTAGCGTGTTGCGTGTAGCGTGTGTAGTGTAGCGTGTAGGGTGTAGAGTGTAGCGTGTAGCGTGTTGCGTGTAGCATGCAGTGTGCAGGGTGTAGAGTGTAGCGTGTAGCGTGTAGAGTGTAGCGTGTAGGGTGTAGGGTGTAGCGTGTAGAGTGTAGCGTGTAGTGTGTAGATTGTAGCGTGTAGCGTGTAGGGTGTAGGGTGTAGCGTGTAGGGTGTAGAGTGTAGCGTGTAGGGTGTAGGGTGTATCGTGTATCGTGTAGGGTGTAGAGTGTAGCGTTTAGCGTGTAGCGTGTAGGGTGTAGAGTGTAGCGTGTAGCGTGTAGGGTGTAGCGTGTAGGGTGTAGCGTGTAGGGTGTGGAGTGTAGCGTGTAGGCTGTAGGGTGTAGAGTGTAGGGTGTAGCATGTAGGGTGTAGGGTGTAGCGTGTAGGGTGTAGAGTGTAGCATGTAGCGTGTAGGGTGTAGAGTGTAGCGTGTAGCGTGTAGGGTGTAGGGTGTAGAGTGTAGTGTGTAGCGTGTAGCGTGTAGGGTGTAGGGTGTAGAGTGTAGGGTTTAGCGTGTAGCGTGTAGGGTGTAGAATGTCGAGTGTAGGGTGTATGGTGTAGAGTGTACCGTGTAGCGTGTAGCGTGTAGTGTGTAGGGTGTAGAGTGTAGGGTGTAGCGTGTAGGGTGTAGAGTGTAGCGTGTAGCGTGTAGCATGTAGGGTGTAGAGTGAAGGGTGTAGCGTGTAGGGTGTAGAGTGTAGCGTGTAGGGTGTAGAGTGTCGAGTGTAGGGTGTATGGTGTAGAGTGTAGGGTGTAGAGTGTAGCGTGTAGCGTGTAGGGTGTAGGGTGTAGAGTGAAGGGTGTAGCGTGTAGGGTGTAGCATGTAGCGGGTAGGGTGTAGAATGTCGAGTGTAGGGTGTATGGTGTAGAGTGTAGGGTGTAGAGTGTAGCGTGTAGCGTGTAGGGTGTAGGGTGTAGAGTGTAGGGTGTAGCGTGTAGGGAGTAGGGTGTAGGGTGTAGCGTGTAGGGTGTAGCGTGTAGGGTGTAGCATGTAGCATGTAGCGTGTAGCGTGTAGGGTGTAGGGTGTAGTGTGTAGGGTGTAGCGTGTAGGGTGTAGCGTGTAGGGTGTAGAGTTTAGCGTGTAGCGTGTAGAATGTAGCGTGTAGCGTGTAGGGAGTAGGGTGTAGGGTGTAGCGTGTAGAGTGTAGCGTGTAGCGTGTAGTGTGTAGCGTGTAGCGTGTAGGGTGTAGCATGTAGGGTGTAGAGTGTAGCATGTAGCGTGTAGGGTGTAGGGTGTAGAGTGTAGGGTGTAGCGTGTAGGGTGTAGAGTGTAACGTGTAGCGTGTAGCGTGTAGGGTGTAGGGTGTAGAGTGTAGGGTGTAGCGTGTAGGGTGTAGAGTGTAGCGTGTAGCGTGTAGCTTGTAGCGTGTAGAGTGTAGGGTGTAGCGTGTAGGGTGTAGAGTGTAGCGTGTAGGGTGTAGAGTGTAGCGTGTAGCGTGTAGAGTGTAGCGTGTAGGGTGTAGCGTGTAGGGTGTAGAATGTAGAGTGTAGGGTGTATGGTGTAGAGTGTAGGTTGTAGAGTGTAGCGTGTAGCGTGTAGCGTGTAGGGTGTAGGGTGTAGAGTGTAGAGTGTAGTGTGTAGGGAGCAGGGTGTAGGGTGTAGCGTGTAGGGTGTAGCGTGTAGGGTGTAGGGTGTAGAGTGTAGGGTGTAGCGTGTAGCATGTAGCGTGTAGCGTGTAGCATGTAGGGTGTAGAGTGTAGAGTGTAGCACGTAGCGTGTAGCGTGTAGGGTGTAGGATGTAGAGTGAAGGGTGTAGCGTGTAGAGTGTAGCCTGTAGGGTGTAGAGTGCAGCATGTAGCGTGTAGAGTGTAGGGTGTAGCTCTTTCCAATGGCCTACAAGCATAAGTGAAGCAGTGAGCAGCAGTCTCTATTAGTATAGGAGATAACAGAAAACATTTCACATTTTTCCCCATTGGGTCATAACTTCTTTTACAATGATCAAAGGTTGAAATTTTTTGCGTTTTCCTGCTCTTTCCGATGGCTTACAAGCATAAGTGAAGCGGTGAGCAGCAGTTTCTATTAGTATAGGACCCAATGGGGAAATCGGGAAAAATGTGAAATGTTTTCCGTTATCTCTTATACTAATAGAGACTGCTGCTCACTGCTTCACTTATGCTTGTAGGCCATTGGAAATAGCAGGAAAACGCATCATTCTAACAGAAGTTTTGACCCAGTGGGGAAATGGGGAAAAATGTGCACATTACACCCTACACTCTATAATCTACACCCTACACGCTACACCCTACACCCTACATGCTACACCCTACCCTCTACAACCTACACCCTACACTCTACACCCTACACCCTACACGCTACACGCTACACGCTACACTCTACACCCTACACGCCACACCCTACACTCTACACCCTACACGCTACACGCTACATGCAACACACTACACCCTACACGTTACACTTTACACCCTACACCCTACACTCTACACGCTACACCCTACACCCTACACGCTACACGCTACACACTACACGCTACACGCTACACTCTACACGCTACATGCTACATCCTACACGCTACACTCTACACCCTACACGCTACACCCCACACTCTACAAGCTACATGCTACACGCTACACTCTACACCCTACACGCTATACCCTACACCCTACACCCTATACGCTACACTCTACACGCTACACGCTACACCTTACACGCTGCACTCTACACGCTACATGCTACTCGCTACACTCTACACCCTATACGCTACACCCTACACTCAACACCCTACACCCTACACCCTACGCGCTACACGCTACACGATACACGCTACACTGTACACCCTACACGCTACACTACACTCTACACCCTTCACCCTACACGCTACACGCTACACCATACACTCTACACACTTACACGCTACATGCTACACTCTACACCCTACACGCTACACCCTACACTCTACACCCTACACGCTACACCCTACACCCTACATGCTACACGCTACACTCTCCACCCTTCACGCTACACCCTACACTCTACACCCTACACGCTACATGCTACACGCTACACTCTACACCCTACAAGCTACACCACACACTCTACACCCTACACCCTACATGCTACACGCTACACTCTACACCCTACACGCTACACTCTACACCCTTCAAGCTACTCTACACCCTACACGCTACAACCTACACTCTACACCCTACACCCTACACGCTACACTCTACACCCTATACGCTACACCCTACACTCTACACCCTACACGCTACACTATACACGCTACACTCTACACCCTACACGCTACACTCTACACCCTTCACCCTACATGCTACACGCTACACGCTACACCCTACACTCTACACCCTACACCCTACACGCTACACGCTACACTCTACACCCTACATTCTACACTCTACACCCTACACGCTACACCCTACACCCTACACGCTGCACACTACACGCTACAATCTACACCCTACACACTACACCCTACACTCTACACCCTACACACTACATGCTACACTCTACACCCTACACGCTACACCCTACACCCTACATGCTACACCCTACACTCTACACCCTACACCCTACACGCTACACTCTACACCTTACACGCTACACCCTACACGCTACACCCTACACCCTACATGCTACACGCTACACTCTACACCCTATACGCTACACGCTACATGCTACACTCTACACCCTACACGCTACACTTGACACCCTACACCCTACACCCTACACGCTACACTCTACACGCTACATCCTACACCCTACACCCTACACCCTACACGCTACACGCTACACACTACACGCTACACGCTACAATCTACACGCTACATGCTACACCCTACACGCTACACTCTACACCCTACACGCTACACCCTACACTCTACACGCTACATGCTACACGCTACACGCTACACTCTACACCCTACACGCTACACTCTACACCCTACACCCTACACGCTACACTCTACACGCTACACGATACATGCTTCACCCTACACGCTGCACTCTACACGCTACACGCTACTCGCTACACTCTACACCCTATACGCTACACCCTACACTCAACACCCTACACCCTACACCCTACGAGCTACACGCTACACGATACACGCTACACCCTACACGCTACACTACACTCTACACCCTACACCCTTCACCCTACACGCTACACGCTACACCATACACTCTACACGCTACACGCTACACCCTACATGCTACACGCTACACTCTCCACCATTCACGCTACACCCTACACTCTACACCCTACACGCTACATGCTACACGCTACACGCTACACTCTACACCCTACACGCTACACCACACACTCTACACCCTACACCCTACATGCTACACGCTACACGCTACACTCTACACCCTATGCGCTACACTCTACACCCTTCACGCTACACTCTACACCCTACACGCTACAACCTACACTCTACACCCTACACCCTACACTCTACACCCTATACGCTACACCCTACACTCTACACCCTACACGCTACATGCTACACGCTACACGCTACACTCTACACCCTACACGCTACACCACACACTCTAAACCCTACACCCTACATGCTACACGCTACACGCTACACTCTACACCCTACACGCTACACTCTACACCCTTCACGCTACACTCTACACCCTACACGCTACAACCTACACTCTACACCCTACACCCTACACGCTACACTCTACACCCTATACGCTACACCCTACACTCTACACCCTACACCCTACACGCTACACTATACACGCTACACTCTACACCCTACACTCTACACTCTACACCCTACACCCTACATGCTACACGCTACACCCTACACTCTACAACCTACACCCTACACGCTACACGCTACACTCTACACCCTACATTCTACACTCTACACCCTACACGCTACACCCTACACCCTACATGCTGCACACTACACGCTACAATCTACACCCTACACGCTACACCATACACTCTACACCCTACACGCTACACTCTACACCCTATACGCTACACCCTACAATCTACACCCTACACCCTACAACCTTCATGCTACATGCTACACGATACATGCTACACTCTACACCCTACACCCTACACTCTACACCCTACACCCTTCACGCTACACGCTACACGATACATGCTACACTCTACACCCTACACGCTACACCCTACACTCTACACCCTACATGCTACATGCTACACGCTACACCCTACACCCTACACGCTACACGCTACACTCTACACCCTACACGCTACACTCTACACCCTACACGCTACACCCTACACGCTACACGCTACACTCTACACCCTACACCCTACACGCTACACCCTACACGCTACACCCTACACGCTACACTATACACCCTACACGCTACACACTACACTCTACACCCTACACCCTACACGCTACACTCTACACCCTACACGCTACACCCTACACTCTACACCCTACACCCTACACGCTACACGCTACACTCTACACCCTACACGCTACACGCTACACCAAACACCCTACACTGTACACCCTACACGCTACACTCTACACTCTACACTCTACACCCTACACCCTACACGCTACACCCTACATGCTACACCCTACACGCTACACTCTACACCCTACACGCTACACTCTACACCCTACACACTACACTCTACACCCTACACCCTACACGCTACACTCTACACCCTACACGCTACATCCTACACTCTACACCCTACACCCTACACGCTACACTCTACACCCTACACGCTACACCCTACACTCTAGCGTGTAGCATGTGGCGTGTAGCGGGTAGGGTGTAGGTTGTAGAGTGCAGGGTGTAGCATGTAGCGTGTAGCGTGTAGGGTGTAGAGTGCAGCATGTAGGGTGTAGCGTGTATAGTGTAGCATGTGGGGTGTAGGGTGTAGAGTTTAGGGTGTAGCGTGTAGCGTGTAGAGTGTAGCATGTAGGGTGTAGGGTGTAGAGTGTAGGGTGTAGCATGTAGGGTGTAGAGTGTAGCGTGTAGCGTGTAGGGTGTAGAATGTAGAGTGTAGGGTGTAGCGTGTAGCGTGTAGCGTGTAGGGTGTAGAGTGTAGGATGTAGCGTGTAAGGTGTAGAGTGTAGCGTGTATCATGTAGCGTGTAGCGTGTAGGGTGTAGAGTGTAGAGTGTAGGGTGTAGCGTATAGGGTGTAGAGTGTAGCGTGTAAGGTGTAGGGTGTAGAGTGTAGGGTGTAGCGTGTAGGGTGTAGAGTGTAGCGTGTAGGGTGTAGAGTGTAGCGTGTAGGGTGTAGAGTGTAGCGTGTGGCGTGTAGCGTGTAGAGTGTAGATTGTAGCATGTAGCATGTAGGGTGTAGGGTGTAGAGTGTTGGGTGTAGCGTGTAAGGTGTAGAGTGTAGCGCGTAGCGTGTAGCGTATAGCGTGTAGGGTGTAGAGTGTAGGGTGTAGCGTGTAGGGTGTAGAGTGTAGTGTGTAGCATGTAGGGTGTAGGGTGTAGCGTGTAGGGTGTAGAGTGTAGGGTGTAGCATGTAGGGTGTAGACTGTTGCATGTAGCATGTAGGGTGTAGGGTGTGGAGTGTAGGGTGTAGCGTGTAGCATGTAGGGTGTAGGGTGTAGGGTGTAGATTGTAGTGTAGCGTGTAGGGTGTAGACTGTAGCGTGTATCGTGTAGCGTGTAGCGTGTAGGGTGTGGGGTGTTGAGTGTAGGGTGTAGCGTATAGGGTGTAGAGTGTAGCGTGTAGAGTGTAGGGTGTAGAGTGTAGGGTGTAGCGTGTAGGGTGTAGAGTGTAGCGTGTAGGGTGTAGAGTGTAGCGTGTAGCGTGTAGCATGTAGAGTGTAGCGTGTAGCGTGTAGGGTGTAGGGTGTAGGGTGCAGAGTGTAGGGTGTAGCGTGTAGCGTGTAGCGTGTAGGGTGTAGGGTGTAGAGTGTAGAGTGTAGGGTGTAGAGTGTAATGTGTAGTGTGTAGGATGTAGCGTGTTGCGTGTAGCGTGTGTAGTTTAGCGTGTAGGGTGTAGAGTGTAGCGTGTAGCGTGTTGCGTGTAGCATGCAGCGTGTAGGGTGTAGAGTGTGGCGTGTAGCGTGTAGAGTGTAGCGTGTAGTGTGTAGTTTGTAGCGTGTAGCGTGTAGGGTGTAGGGTGTAGGGTGTAGGGTGTAGCGTGTAGGGTGTAGAGTGTAGCGTGTAGGGTGTAGGGTGTATCGTGTATCGTGTAGGGTGTAGAGTGTAGCGTCTAGCGTGTAGCGTGTAGGGTGTAGAGTGTAGCGTGTAGCGTGTAGAGTGTAGCGTGTAGGGTGTAGCGTGTAGGGTGTGGAGTGTAGCGTGTAGGCTGTAGGGTGTAGAGTGTAGGGTGTAGCATGTAGGGTGTAGGGTGTAGCGTGTAGGGTGTAGAGTGTAGCATGTAGCGTGTAGGGTGTAGAGTGTAGCGTGTAGGGTGTAGAGTGTAGGGTGTAGCGTGTAGCGTGTGGGCTGTAGGGTGTAGAGTGTAGGGTGTAGCGTGTAGCGTGTAGGGTGTAGAATGTCGAGTGTAGGGGGTATAATGTAGAGTGTAGCGTGTACCGTGTAGTGTGTAGGGTGTAGAGTGTAGGGTGTAGCGTGTTGGGTGTAGAGTGTAGCGTGTAGCGTGTAGCATGTAGGGTGTAGAGTGAAGGGTGTAGCGTGTAGGGTGTAGAGTGTAGCGTGTAGGGTGTAGAGTGTAGCGTATAGCGTGTAGAGTGTAGCGTGTAGGGTGTAGCGTGTAGCGGGTAGGGTGTAGAATGTCGAGTGTAGGGTGTATGGTGTAGAGTGTAGGGTGTAGAGTGTAGCATGTAGCGTGTAGGGTGTAGGGTGCAGAGTGTAGGGTGTAGCGTGTAGGGAGTAGGGTGTAGGGTGTAGCGTGTAGGGTGTATCGTGTAGGGTGTAGGGTGTAGAGTGTAGGGTGTAGCATGTAGCATGTAGCGTGTAGCGTGTAGGGTGTAGGGTGTAGTGTGTAGCGTGTAGGGTGTAGCGTGTAGGGTGTAGAGTTTAGCGTGTAGCGTGTAGAATTTAGCGTGTAGCGTGTAGGGAGTAGGGTGTAGGGTGTAGCGTGTAGAGTGTAGCGTGTAGCGTGTAGTGTGTAGCGTGTAGCGTGTAGGGTGTAGAATGTAGGGTGTAGAGTGTAGCATGTAGCGTGTAGGGTGTAGGGTGTAGAATGTAGGGTGTAGCGTGTAGGGTGTAGAGTGTAGCGTGTAGCGTGTAGCGTGTAGGGTGTGGGGTGTAGAGTGTAGGGTGTAGCGTGTAGGGTGTAGAGTGTAGCGTGTAGCGTGTAGCTTGTAGCGTGTAGAGTGTAGGGTGTAGCGTGTAGGGTGTAGAGTGTAGCGTGTAGGGTGTAGAGTGTAGCGTGTAGCGTGTAGAGTGTAGCGTGTAGCGTGTAGGATGTAGGGTGTAGAGTGTAGGGTGTAGCGTGTAGCGTGTAGGGAGTAGGGTGTAGGGTGTAGCGTGTAGGGTGTAGCGTGTAGGGTGTAGGGTGTAGAGTGTAGCATGTAGCGTGTAGCGGGTAGGGTGTAGAGTGTAGAGTGTAGAGTGTAGCATGTAGCGTGTAGCGTGTAGTGTGTAGGGTGTAGTGTGTAGGGTGTAGCGTGTAGCGTGTAGGGTGTAGAGTTTAGCGTGTAGCGTGTATCGTGTAGCGTGTAGGGTGTAGGGTGTAGAGTGTAGGGTGTAGCGTGTAGGGTGTAGAGTGTAGCGTGTAGCGTGTAGAATGTAGCGTGTAGGGTGTAGCGTGTAGAGTGTAGCGTGTAGCGCGTAGAGTGTAGCGTGTACGGTGTAGCGTGTAGCGTGTAGGGTGTAGAACGTAGAGTGTAAGGTGTATGGTGTAGAGTGTAGGGTGTAGAGTGTAGCATGTAGCGTGTAGGGTGTAGGGTGTAGAATGTAGGGTGTAGCGTGTAGGGTGTAGAGTGTAACGTGTAGTGTGTAGCGTGTAGGGTGTAGAGTGTAGGGTGTAGCAAGTAGGGTGTAGAGTGTAGCGTGTAGCGTGTAGAGTGTAGCGTGTAGGGTGTAGCGTGTAGGCTGTAGAATGTAGAGTGTAGGGTGTATGGTGTAGAGTGTAAGTTGTAGAGTGTAGCGTGTAGCGTGTAGCGTGTAGGGTGTAGGGTGTAGAGTGTAGAGTGTAGCGTGTAGGGAGTAGGGTGTAGAGTGTAGCGTGTAGGGTGTAGCGTGTAGGGTGTAGGGTGTAGAGTGTAGGGTGTAGCGTGTAGCATGTAGCGTGTAGCGTGTAGCATGTAGGGTGTAGAGTGTAGAGTGTAGCGTGTAGGGTGTAGAGTGAAGGGTGTAGCGTGTAGAGTGTAGCCTGTAGGATGTAGAGTGTAGCGTGTAGCGTGTAGAGTGTAGGGTGTAGCTCTTTCCAATGGCCTGCAAGCATAAGTGAAGCAGTGAGCAGCAGTCTCTATTAGTATAGGAGATAACAGAAAACATTTCACATTTTTCCCCATTGGGTCATAACTTCTTTTACAATGATCAGAGGTTGAAATTTTTTGCGTTTTCCTGCTCTTTCCAATGGCTTACAGGCATAAGTGAAGCGGTGAGCAGCAGTTTCTATTAGTATAGGACCCAATGGGGAAATAGGGAAAAATGTGAAATGTTTTCCGTTATCTCTTACACTAATAGAGACTGCTGCTCACTGCTTCACTTATGCTTGTAGTCCATTGGAAATAGCACGAAAACGCATCATTCTAACAGAAGTTTTGACCCAGTGGGGAAATGGGGAAAAATGTGCACATTACACCCTACACTCTATAATCTACACCCTACACGCTACACCCTACACCCTACATGCTACACCCTACCCTCTACACCCTACACCCTACACGCTACACGCTACATGCTACACGCTACACGCTACACCCTACACTCTACACCCTACACCCTACACGCTACACCCTACACCCTACTACCTACACGCTACACGCTACACGCTACACCCTACACTCTACACCCTACACCCTACACGCTACACGCTACACTCTACACGCTACACGCTACACTCTACACCCTACACTCTACACCATACACCTTACACTCTACGTTCTACACCCTACACGCTACACCCTACACGCTACAATCTAAGCGCTACACGCTTCACTCTACACCCTACACTCTACACGCTACAAGCAACACGCTACACGCTACACTCTACACCCTACACGCTACACACTACACTCTACACCCTACAGCCTACACGCTACATGCTACACTATACATCCTACATGCTACACGCTACACGCTACACACTACACTCTACACACTACACTCTACACGCTACACGCTACACTCTACACCCTACAGGCTACACTCTACACGCTACACCCTACACCCTTCACTCTACACCCTACACCCTACATGCTACAAGCTACATGCTACACTCTACACTCTACACCCTACATGCTACACGCTACACCCTACACTCTACACCCTACACCCTACACGCTACACCCTACACGCTACACCCTACACCCTACTCCCTACACGCTACACTCTACACTCTACACCCTACACCCTACACGCTACACGCTACACTCTACAACCTACACTCTACACCATACACCCTAAACTCTACATTCTACACCCTACACGCTACACCCTACATGCTACACTCTACACGCTACACGCTACACTCTACACCCTACATGCTACACTCTACACACTACACGCTACACCCTACACTACACGCTACATGCTACACTCTACACCCTACACGCTACACCCTACACTCTACACCCTACACGCTACACACTACATGTTACACTCTACACCCTACACGCTACACCCTACATTCTACACCCTACACCCTACACGCTACATGCTACACTCCACACCCTACACGATACACCCTACACTCTACATGCTACACCCTACACTCTACACCCTACACCCTACACCCTACACGCTACACTCTACACCCTACACCCTACACGCTACACTCTACATCCTATATGCTACACCCCACACTCTACACCCTACACCCTACACCCTACACGCTACACGCTACACGATACACGCTACACTCTACACTCTACGCCCTACACCCTACATACTACACGCTACACCCTACACTCTACACCCTACATACGACATGCTACATGCTACACGCTACACCCTACACCCTACACGCTACACGCTACACTCTACACCCTACACGCTACACTCTACACCCTACACGCTACATGCTACACTCTACACCATACACGCTACTCTTTACACCCTACACACTACACCCTACACCCTACATGCTACACGCTACACTCTACACTCTACACACTACACTATACACCCTACACGCTACACCCTACACTCTACACCCTACACCCTACACGCTACACTCTACACCCTATACGCTACACCCTACACTCAACACCCTACACCCTACACCCTACACGCTACACGATACACGATACACGCTACACTCTACACCCTACACACTACTCTACACCCTACATCCTACACGCTACACCCTACACTCTACACCCTACACCCTACACGCTACATGCTACACTCTACACCCTACACGCTACACCCTACACTCTACACCCTACACGCTACACCCTACACGCTACACGCTACACTCTACACCCTACACGCTACACCCTACACTCTACACCCTACACCCTACACGCTACACGCTACACGCTACACTCTACACCCTACACGCTACACCCTACACTCTACACCCTACACCCTACACGCTACACGCTACACTCTACACCCTATACGCTACACCCTACACTCTACACCCTACACCCTTCACGCTACACGCTACACGATACACGCTACACTCTACACCCTATACGCTACACCCTACACTCTACACCCTACACCCTACACGCTACATGCTACACGCTACACTCTACACCCTACACGCTACACCCTACACTCTACACCCTACACCCTACACGCTACACTCTACATCCTATATGCTACACCCTAAACTCTACACCCTACACGCTACACGCTACACGATACACGCTACACTCTACACTCTACGCCCTACACCCTACATGCTACACGCTACACCCTACACTCTACACCCTACATCCTACATGCTACATGCTACACGCTACACCCTACACCCTACACGCTAAACGCTACACTCTACACCCTACACGCTACACTCTACACCCTACACCCTACACGCTACACGCTACACTCTACACCCTACACCCTACACGCTACACCCTACACGCTACACCCTACACGCTACACTCTACACCCTACACGCTACACACTACACTCTACACCCTACACACTACACTCTACACCCTACACGCTACACTCTACACTCTACACCCTACACGCTACACCCTACACTCTACACCCTACACCCTACACGCTACACGCTACACGCTACACTCTACACCCTACACGCTACACCCTACACTCTACACCCTACACCCTACACGCTACACGCTACACGCTACACTCTACACCCTATACGCTACACCCTACACTCTACACCCTACACCCTACACCCTTCACGCTACACGCTACACGATACACGCTACACTCTACACCCTATACGCTACACCCTACACTCTACACCCTACACCCTACACGCTACATGCTACACGCTACACTCTACACCCTACACGCTACACCCTACACTCTACACCCTACACCCTACACGCTACACTCTACATCCTATATGCTACACCCTAAACTCTACACCCTACACCCTACACGCTACATGCTACACGATACACGCTACACTCTACACTCTACGCCCTACACCCTACATGCTACACGCTACACCCTACACTCTACACCCTACATCCTACATGCTACATGCTACACGCTACACCCTACACCCTACACGCTAAACGCTACACTCTACACCCCACACGCTACACTCTACACCCTACACCCTACACGCTACACGCTACACTCTACACCCTACACCCTACACGCTACACCCTACACGCTACACCCTACACGCTACACTCTACACCCTACACGCTACACACTACACTCTACACCCTACACACTACACTCTACACCCTACACGCTACACTCTACACTCTACACCCTACACGCTACACCCTACACTCTACACCCTACACCCTACACGCTACACGCTACAAGCTACACGCTACACTCTACACCCTACACGTTACACACTACACCCAACACCCTACACTGTACACCCTACATGCTACACTCTACACTCTACACTCTACACCCTACACGCTACACCCTACACGCTACACCCTACACGCTACACTCTACACCCTACACGCTACACTCTACACCCTACACACTACACTCTACACCTTACACCCTACACGCTACATTCTACACCCTACACGCTACACCCTACACTCTACACCCTACACCCTACACGCTACACTCTACATCCTATATGCTACACCCTACACTCTACACCCTACACCCTACACCCTACACGCTACACGCTACACGCTACACTCTACACTCTACGCCCTACACCCTACATGCTACACGCTACACCCTACACTCTACACCCTACATCCTACATGCCACATGCTACACGCTACACCCTACACCCTACACGCTACACGCTACACTCTACACCCTACACGCTACACTCTACACCCTACACGCTACACCCTACACGCTACACGCTACACTCTACACCCTACACCCTACACGCTACACTCTACACCCTACACGCTACACCCTGCACTCTACACCCTACACCCTACACGCTACACACTACACTCTACACCCTACACGCTACACACTACACGCTACACGCTACACTCTACACGCTACATGCTACACCCGACACGCTACACTCTACACCCTACACGCTACACCCTACACTCTACACGCTACACGATACACTCTACACCCTACACGCTACACCCTACATGCTACACCACACACTCTACACCTTACACCCTACATGCTACACGCTACACTCTCCACCCTTCACGCTACACCCTACACTCTACACCCTACACGCTACATGCTACATGCTACACGCTACACTCTACACCCTACACGCTACACCACACACTCTACACCCTACACCCTACATGCTACACGCTACACGCTACACTCTACACCCTACACGCTACACTCTACACTCTTCACGCTACACTCTACACCCTACACCCTACACGCTACACTCTACACCCTATACGCTACACCCTACACTCTACACCCTACACGCTACATGCTACACGCTACACTCTACACCCTACACGCTACACCACACACTCTACACCCTACACCCAACATGCTACACGCTACACGCTACACCCTACACGCTGCACTCTACACGCTACACGCTACTCGCTACACTCTACACCCTATACGCTACACCCTACACTCAACAACCTACACCCTACACCCTACGCGCTACACGCTACACGATACATGCTACACTGTACACCCTACACGCTACACTACACTCTACACCCTACACCCTTCACCCTACACGCTACACGCTACACCATACACTCTACACCCTACACGCTACATGCTACACTCTACACCCTACACGCTACACCCTACACTCTACACCCTACACGCTACACCCTACACCCTACACGCTACACTCTCCACCCTTCACGCTACACCCTACACTCTACACCCTACACGCTACATGCTACAAGCTACACACTACACTCTACACCCTACATGCTACACCACACACTCTACACCCTACACCCTACATGCTACACGCTACACGCTACACGCTACACTCTACACCCTACACGCTACACTCTACACCCTACACTCTACACCCTACACGCTACACTCTACACCCTATACGCTACACCCTACACTCTACACCCTACACCCTACACGCTACACTATACACGCTACACTCTACACCCTACACTCTACACTCTACACCCTACACCCTACATGCTACACGCTACACGCTACACCCTATACTCTACACCCTACACCCTACACCCTACACGCTACACGCTACACTCTACACCCTACATTCTACACTCTACACCCTACACGCTACACCCTACACCCTACATGCTGCACACTACACGCTACAATCTACACTCTACACGCTACACCATACACTCTACACCCTACACGCTACACTCTACACCCTATACGCTACACCCTACAATCCACACCCTACACCCTACACCCTTCACGCTACACGCTACACGATACATGCTACACTCTACACCCTACACCCTACACTCTACACCCTACACCCTTCACGCTACACGCTACACGCTACACGATACATGCTACACTCTACACCCTACACGCTACACCCTACACTCTACACCCTACATGCTACATGCTACATGCTACACGCTACACCCTACACCCTACACGCTACACGCTACACTCTACACCCTACACGCTACACTCTACACCCTACACGCTACACCCTACACGCTACACGCTACACTCTACACCCTACACCCTACACGCTACACCCTACATGCTACACCCTACACGCTACACTCTACACCCTACACGCTACACACTACACTCTACACCCTACACCCTACACGCTACACTCTACACCCTACACGCTACACCCTACACTCTACACCCTACACCCTACACGCTACACGCTACACGCTACACCCTACATGCTACACGCTACACCCAACACCCTACACTGTGCACCCTACACGCTACACTCTACACTCTACACCCTACACCCTACACGCTACACCCTACACGCTACACCCTACACGCTACACTCTACACCCTACACGCTACACTCTACACCCTACACACTACACTCTACACCCTACACCCTACACGCTACACTCTACACCCTACACGCTACATCCTACACGCTACACCCTACACCCTACACGCTACACTCTACACCCTACACGCTACACCCTACACTCTAGCGTGTAGCATGTGGCGTGTAGTGGGTAGGGTGTAGGGTGTGGAGTGCAGGGTGTAGCATGTAGCGTGTAGCGTGTAGGGTGTAGAGTGCAGCATGTAGGGTGTAGCGTGTAGAGTGTAGCATGTGGGGTGTAGGGTGTAGAGTTTAGGGTGTAGCGTGTAGCGTGTATCGTGTAGCGTGTAGAGTGTAGCATGTAGGGTGTAGGGTGTAGAGTGTAGGGTGTAGCATGTAGGGTGTAGAGTGTAGCGTGTAGCGTGTAGGGTGTAGAATGTAGAGTGTAGGGTGTAGCGTGTAGCGTGTAGGGTGTAGAGTGTAGGATGTAGCGTGTAGGGTGTAGAGTGTAGCGTGTAGCGTGTAGGGTGTGGGGTGTAGAGTGTAGGGTGTAGCGTGTAAGGTGTAGAGTGTAGCGTGTAGCTTGTAGCGTGTAGAGTGTAGGGTGTAGAGTGTAGGGTGTAGCATGTAGGGTGTAGAGTGTAGCGTGTAGCGTGTAGCGTGTAGGGTGTAGGGTGTAGAGTGTAGAGTGTAGGGTGTAGAGTGTAACGTGTAGTGTGTAGGATGTAGCGTGTTGCGTGTAGCGTGTGTAGTGTAGCGTGTAGGGTGTAGAGTGTAGCGTGTAGCGTGTTGCGTGTAGCATGCAACGTGTAGGGTGTAGAGTGTAGCGTGTAGAGTGTAGCGTGTAGGGTGTAGGGTGTAGCGTGTAGAGTGTAGCGTGTAGTGTGTAGTTTGTAGCGTGTAGGGTGTGGGGTGTAGGGTGTAGGGTGTAGCGTGTAGGGTGTAGAGTGTAGCGTGTAGGGTTTATTGTGTATCGTGTAGGGTGTAGAGTGTAGCAATTAGCGTGTAGCGTGTAGGGTGTAGAGTGTAGCGTGTAGCGTGTAGGGTGTAGCGTGTAGGGTGTAGCGTGTAGGGTGTGGAGTGTAGCGTGTAGGCTGTAGGGTGTAGAGTGTAGGGTGTAGCATGTAGGGTGTAGGGTGTAGCGTGTAGGGTGTAGAGTGTAGCATGTAGCGTGTAGCGTGTAGGGTGTAGGGTGTAGAGTGTAGGGTGTAGCGTGTAGCATGTAGGCTGTAGGGTGTAGAGTGTAGGGTGTAGCGTGTAGCGTGTAGGGTGTAGAATGTCGAGTGTAGGGTGTATAATGTAGAGTGTAGCGTGTACCGTGTAGTGTGTAGGGTGTAGAGTGTAGGGTGTAGCGTGTAGGGTGTAGAGTGTAGCGTGTAGCGTGTAGCATGTAGTGTGTAGAGTGAAGGGTGTAGCGTGTAGGGTGTAGATTGTAGCGTGTAGGGTGTAGAGTGTAGCGTATAGCGTGTAGAGTGTAGCGTGTAGGGTGTAGCGTGTAGGGTGTAGAATGTCGAGTGAAGGGTGTATGGTGTAGAGTGTAGGGTGTAGAGTGTAGCGTGTAGCGTGTAGGGTGTAGGGTGCAGAGTGTAGGGTGTAGCGTGTAGGGTGTAGGGTGTAGAGTGTAGGGTGTAGCATGTAGCATGTAGTGTGTAGCGTGTATGGTGTAGGGTGTAGTGTGTAGGGTGTAGCGTGTAGGGTGTAGCGTGTAGGGTGTAGAGTTTAGCGTGTAGCGTGTAGAATGTAGCGTGTAGCGTGTAGGGAGTAGGGTGTAGGGTGTAGCGTGTAGAGTGTAGCGTGTAGCGTGTAGCGTGTAGCGTGTAGGGTGTAGCATGTAGGGTGTAGAGTGTAGCATGTAGCGTGTAGGGTGTAGGGTGTAGAGTGTAGGGTGTAGCGTGTAGGGTGTAGAGTGTAGCATGTAGCGTGTAGGGTGTGGGGTGTAGAGTGTAGGGTGTAGCATGTAGGGTGTAGAGTGTAGCGTGTAGCGTGTAGCTTGTAGCGTGTAGAGTGTAGGGTGTAGCGTGTAGGGTGTAGAGTGTGGCGTGTAGGGTGTAGCGTGTAGCGTGTAGCGTGTAGAGTGTAGCGTGTAGCGTGTAGGGTGTAGGGTGTAGAGTGTAGGGTGTAGCGTGTAGCGTGTAGGGAGTAGGGTGTAGGGTGTAGCGTGTAGGGTGTAGCGTGTAGGGTGTAGGGTGTAGGGTGTAGAGTGTAGCGTGTAGCGTGTAGCGTGTAGGGTGTAGAGTGTAGAGTGGAGCATGTAGCGTGTAGCGTGTAGTGTGTAGGGTTTAGTGTGTAGGGTGTAGCGTGTAGCGTGTAGGGTGTAGAGTTTAGCGTGTAGCGTGTATCGTGTAGCGTGTAGGGTGTAGAGTGTAGGGTGTAGCGTGTAGGGTGTAGAGTGTAGCGTGTAGCGTGTAGAATGTAGCGTGTAGGGTGTAGCGTGTAGAGTGTAGCGTGTAGCGCGTAGAGTGTAGCGTGTAGGATGTAGCGTGTAGCATGTAGGGTGTAGAACATAGAGTGTAAGGTGTATGGTGTAGAGTGTAGGGTGTAGAGTGTAGCATGTAGCGTGTAGGGTGTAGGGTGTAGAATGTAGGGTGTAGCGTGTAGGGTGTAGAGTGTAACGTGTAGTGTGTAGCGTGTAGGGTGTAGAGTGTAGGGTGTAGCAAGTAGGGTGTAGAGTGTAGCGTGTAGCGTGTAGAGTGTAGCATGTAGGGTGTAGCGTGTAGGGTGTAGAATGTAGAGTGTAGGGTGTATGGTGTAGAGTGTAGGTTGTAGAGTGTAGCGTGTAGCGTGTAGCGTGTAGGGTGTAGGGTGTAGAGTGTAGCGTGTAGGGTGTAGCGTGTAGCATGTAGGGTGTAGAGTGTAGAGTGTAGCATGTAGCGTGTAGCGTGTAGGGTGTAGAGTGAAGGGTGTAGCGTGTAGAGTGTAGCCTGTAGGGTGTAGAGTGTAGCGTGTAGCGTGTAGAGTGTAGGGTGTAGCTCTTTCCAATGGCCTACAAGCATAAGTGAAGCAGTGAGCAGCAGTCTCTATTAGTATAGGAGATAACAGAAAACATTTCACATTTTTCCCCATTGGGTCATAACTAGTGTTGAGCATTCCGATACCGCAAGTATCGGGTATCGGCCGATACTTGCGGTATCGGAATTCCGATACCGGGATTCCGATACTTGCCGCGTATCGGATACCGGAATCGGAAGTTCCAAGATTCAAAATGCAGAAATTCAGCCAATGAGAATGATTCCAAGTGTGGGCACATCCTGTTTAGCATGGAGGGCATGAAACTACTGGCAAGGCTGTGATTGGCTGCTGAAATGATGTCATGATGCAGTTTAATAGTCGCTGGCGCCATTTTGCGATCACTCTGCTGTGAATTCAGTTAGTGACAGGACGCTGTTTGCTGACTGAGGGACAGTTTAGAGATAGCGATTTGCTTCTTTGTGCTTTCCAAAGGCTAATTTAGCAACCGCTGTGTTCACCTACTAATCACCTAGCTTTTGCCTTGTAGCGCTGTTTTCACAGCGATCTGCAAGGTCTGTGTGTGTGTGTGTGTGAGTGCAGCCCACTCTCTAGTCTGAGTGCAGCCACATAGGCCATCCATAGCTGGTTGTATTCAGTTCAGGGAGGGTGGTTCATTGCCTCATACTGTTCTTTTTTTTTTTTTTTTCAAGTAGTGTAGTCTGCTGCTAATTTATTCAAAAAAATCCTATTAGTGTCTTAACACCCGTCTCCAGCTAATTTGTGGAAAAACACTACATAGGATAACGTAGAGGAGGGTTTTTGGGCCTTGCAGCGCCGTTTACGGCTGTCTGCACGGTCTCCGTGTGACTGCAGCTCGCCCTGTAGTCTGTGAGCAGCCATAGCCTGGTTGTCTCCAGCTCAGGGTTGTTCACTGCGTCATACCGCCAAATCAATTTTCATTTTGTTTTAAGTAGTGCAGGCTGCTGCACATTTTTTCAAAAAATTCCTATTAGTGTCTTTCCACCCGTCTCCAGCTAATTTGTGGAAAAACACTACATAGGATAACGTAGAGGAGGGTTTTTGGGCCTTGCAGCGCCGTTTACGGCTGTCTGCACGGTCTCCGTGTGACTGCAGCTCGCCCTGTAGTCTGTGAGCAGCCATAGCCTGGTTGTCTCCAGCTCAGGGTTGTTCACTGCGTCATACCGCCAAATCAATTTTCATTTTGTTTTAAGTAGTGCAGGCTGCTGCACATTTTTTCAAAAAATTCCTATTAGTGTCTTTCCACCCGTCTCCAGCTAATTTGTGGAAAAACACTACATAGGATAACGTAGAGGAGGGTTTTTGGGCCTTGCAGCGCCGTTTACGGCTGTCTGCACGGTCTCCGTGTGACTGCAGCTCTATCCGTTGTCAGTTCAGCCCCCAAAAAATAAATAATAATAAAGTTCACCAAACACACCAGTTACACCACTTTACATTTGTGTAGGCCACATTAGCTCATATTAAAGTCTAGTCCACACTTTAGAAAATTAGTGTTTCTTATACCTGTTAGGAGGAGTTGCTCAGGAATAAGCACACAAAGCCGTTAGTACTTTTCTGCTTATCTTTATCAGTCAACCAAGATGAAGAAGGCAGTGAGTAAGGCACGTGGGCGTGGGCGTGGGCGCGGAGCAGGGAGGGGACGTGGGGATTCTGTGCCTGCTGCGGGCACCGGTGACTCATCAGCACCCACATTCACCAGGCAACAGTCGTTCATGCGCAGCTTTGTGTCAGAGCGCCGTACACCGCTGCTGCGTGAAGAACAAATTGAAGCCGTTGTCGGATGGATGGCAGCTAATGCATCAACTTCAATTAGTGCCACATCCTCTCAGACACAGAGCACTGGAGAGCAGCCATCTGTCTCTTCACCACCTGCCAAATTGCCCAGGCAGACAGAGAGCCCAGGACAGGAGCCGTCTCTACTTCTGTTCTCTGAATCTCTTGGCTTGGAAACAGGGGGCCAGCCAAGCAGCATTGGAGAAATGGAAGAAGAGGCAGGGTGCAGTGATGCCCAACAGCTTTTTCTCTCTTCCTCTGAAGAGGCGGGTGGGCCAGTGGCTCCGGTCACCACATCGCAGGCCGCATCAGCTGATGATGACACTCAGGTGCCACTTACTGGTGCGTGCTCTGCTGCTGAGACTACCCAGGAGGAGCAGTTGGGGGCAGAGGGTAGTGTAGATGATGAGGTCCTTGACCCATCTTGGCGTGAGGGACAGGAAGGTGGTGGGAGCAGCTCTGAGGAAGAGATTCCCCGTACGGCCCAAAGAGGGAGAGGGAGGGGGAAGACTGCGGATCCTGCAGCCTCTGCTTTGGCACCCGTTAGGAGCATGTCTCTTCCAAAAGCCAAAAAGGGCGCTCCCAAGACTTGCAGTGCCTGGTCCTTTTTTGCTTTCAAAATATTTTTATTAACAAATTTTTATTAACAAAATTTTACAGAAAATAAAACTACTTTTATAATGTTGTTATACATCAGCTATATAAAGGAAAGGCTGGGAAAGGAAGGAAGGGAAAGGGAAAAAACTGGGAAAGAGAGGGTACAGGTAAGTTATAACCAAAATGAAAACAAAGCAAAAGGAAACAAAAGGCAAAACAAATGTATAAGAAATAATCAAGCTTTTTGGGCCAATGACCTGGGTAGGTCAAATGAGTGCCCTAAAAATGTACAATTGACTAGTATATTTTATTACATTTCTTAGTTACATCGTCAACAACAGTCACATCCGCTGAATAGATTATTGATTTTGGAATTTTATGTTCCACTTATTCCATTTTCTTTCATATTTATGTAAACATCCATTAACTATAGCAAATTTAAGATCTAAAGAGTTGTGAAGACTAAGATTGTCCACAACGTCAGGGAATCTCGGGGTCTCTGAACTCTTTATTATTATTATTATTTATTGTTATAGCGCCATTTATTCCATGGCGCTTTACAAGTGAGGAGGGGTATACATAATAAAAACAAGTACAATAATCTTGAACAATACAAGTCATAACTGGTACAGGAGGAGTGAGGACCCTGCCCGCGAGGGCTCACAATCTACAGGGGATGGGTGAGAATACCACATTGCTGCAATTTTATTTTTAATCAACAACAAGATGTGAATAATCACAAACCTCGTTGAACTATGTAATTTTCCGGTGTCCACTGAAAGGAGAGCCGTCTGGGGAGTGAGTATAAATTCCTCATTAATCAGCTTACCAATATATTCGGACGTCTGCTTCCAGAGGTTGGTTAGTTTTGGGCATGACCAAAAAATGTGAAGCA
Organism: Ranitomeya variabilis; assembly: GCF_051348905.1. Lineage (NCBI taxonomy): Eukaryota > Metazoa > Chordata > Amphibia > Anura > Dendrobatidae > Ranitomeya > Ranitomeya variabilis. The sequence goes on from NC_135239.1 coordinate 131,463,984, forward strand.
TATCTCCCCTGATTCCACAACCCCTCCAACATAATGGTGAAGAATCACCACCAAAATGTGAAATTCTATCTGGAGTAAGGTACCATCTTGTAAGGATCTTATAGAATGTCTCGTGAAGCTGTAAGGAAATATTAGAAGTATAAGTGTGTCTCAATGCTTCCTCCCACTGATCCTCATCTATATGCAGGCCTAATGTTTTCCCCCATTTTTTCATATATTTATTCTTTTTAAATGTACAATCTTTGTTGAAATTGCTGTAAAGGAACTTGGTACTCCAAAAAATTTTATGCTCCTGATTTCTGAGCAGTAAAAAAATTAATTCAGATCTAGCGGTGACCTTGGATATGTATTTCTGAAGGAATTCTTTAATTATGATGTACTGAATGAACTCTGAGGATGGAATATTGAATTTTTGCTTAATTTCTGAGAAGGTTAGTAGTTTATTATTTACCAGCAGGTCTCCTAGTTTTTTGACTCCTTTCTGTTCCCACAATGATGGAATTTGTTGTCCAAAGGAGGATGCAACTAAAGAAATTGGTAGAGATTCCCCAATTGTCCTTTTGTTAATCTTTCCAGGAATTTTAGCTATTTTTTCCCATGCTTGGAGAATAGCTGAGATAATCGGGTGATTAAGTTTGTACCTATTAAGATTCAGAGTATGTTTAAAGAGAATATTTCCCAGTGAGTCTGATTTGTTCAAAGACGATTCCATTTCAAACCATACCTGTTTTCCCTTATTTGTTAACCATTCCTGACTATGTTTTATTAGGTTTGTATTATAGTAAGCTGATATATTCGGGAGACCTAACCCACCATTAATTTTGCTTTTATACAGGATGTCCCTAGTAATTCTGGGTTTTTTCCCATTCCAGATGAAAGAGATAATTTTTTTCTGAGAGTTTTTAAAAAATTCCAAAGGAAATCTTAAAGGCAAGGTTCTGAAAATGTATAAAATTTTTGGAAGAATCATAGTTTTTAACTGCTAATACCCTACCCATCAGTGATAGCCCAGCTTTACCCCATGATTGAAAATCTTTGTTGATTACCGAAAGAATATTTTCCCCATTAGTTTTAGATAATTCCCCAACCCTTTTTGTAAATGTGATTCCCAAGTATGAGATCTTTTCCTGCTCTCAGGTAAAGTCTGCGGTTTGTTTTATAAGGCTGACAGTTTCTTCCTGTAAGTTGAGTTTAAGAATTTTTGATTTAGTATTATTTATTTTAAATAGAGAAACTTTTGAAAATTCCTCTAGTACTTCCAAGAGATTTTTTATGGAATGGTAGGGGTCCGTGAGGGTTAGCAACATATCATCTGCAAAGAGGGAAATTTTATACTGGTTATAGCCAAAGTCCACCCCTTGAATATTCTTATTTGTCCTAATCATTTCTGCCAAGGGTTCAATTGCAAGGGCGAACAAAAGTGGAGATAACGGGCAGCCCTGTCTAGTACCATTATTTAATGGAAAGGAATTTGATAGGTTGTTATTGATATATATTTTTGCACTGGGAGCTGAATATAGTGCAAATACTGATGTCAGCCACCCTTGATCGAAACCAAATTTCTCCATCACCATTCTGAGGTACGTCCAATTTATCCTATCAAACGCCTTTTCGGCGTCAAGCGCCAGCAAGACCGAAGGGATACCATTGGCGTTGATCTTACTAAGAATGTTAATTAACCTCCTGGTGGCATCAGAAGTCTGCCTCCCCTCAATGAACCCCGTCTGATCGTTTTTTATTACTTTTGGTAAAATCCTTTTTAGTCTATTGGCTAAAATTTTCGAGTAAACTTTAACCTCTGAGTTTATCAGTGAGATAGGCCTATAATTTTTAATTTCCTCCATGCTGTCCTGTTATTTTGGCATCATGACCAGAGTTGCCTCCAACATTTCTCCGGGAAAAGTCCCGGAGGTTGCAGCTATATTAAAAATATTAGTCATATGGGGGGCTAAAACGTCTGAGAAAATCCTATAGTATTCATTTACGAACCCATCTGGACCTGGAGATTTTTGTTGTTTAAGGGACTTTATTGTTTCTGTCACCTCGGCAACAGTGATGGTCGCTTTCAAGTCATTTAAATCTGAGGAATCAACTGTTGGGAGATGCAATTTACTAAGAAACAACTCAATTTCCCTAGGATCTGGGCTAGGTGTTAAGGTGTCGTCCTTTAAATTATACAAATTGCGGTAAAAGCTAGCGAATTCCTCTGCTATGGCTGTAGGATGGTGAATCATGTCTCCCGAACTACCCCTCACCTTTTTTATTCTTTTGTTTATCCTGTCACCTTTAAGTTTAGCTAACATAAATTTCGTTGGTTTGTTAGTCTCGGAATAGTTCCTAAATTTAGATGCCTTTATAATTTTTTCATAATCTTCAATGATGGCTTTATTCAACATTTGTCTCAAAACTAGTATGTCTTTATGAATGCTTTGTGCATCATTATTTGAAGTATTAAGACTATTCTCTTTTTCACGAATTTTTTCCTGAATACTCTTAATATTTTCTCTTTTTTTTGCGTTATGTCTGGCCGAAATTTGTATTAATTTTCCCCTAATTACTGCTTTGTGGGCGTTCCAAATGATAAACTGGTCTGTCTCACCGTCCATATTTTCCTTGAAATAATTCTGTAGCGAAGATTTGATTTCTTCTCTGTAATTTGGAACATTCAGCAAATAGCTATTGCACTTCCACAAAGCAGAACTTTTCAGATACGGTCCTATCAAGACTTCAGTCATGATAGGAGAATGATCAGAAATTGACCTGTCCATAATACTGGCTTTTTTTACTTTGGTTATATTAAATATATCTGTGAGAAACAGATCTATCCTGGACTTAGTTTTATGTACCAATGAGAGACAGGAGAACTCCCTCGAGGCAGCATTCAGACATCTGAAGGTGTCAAACAGCTCATTATTAATGATCCATTTGTCTAGATTAACTGAGGAGTGGCGTGAGGCTGAATTGGAATCAAGTTTTGCATCTGGGACCATGTTAAAATCCCCCATAAGATATAGTTCTCCTTTTTTATGTTTGTGTATTTTCTTCATAACCTTATTAAGAAAACCGAGTTGTTTCATATTAGGGGCGTAAATGTTTACGATGGTACAAGTAACCGTGTTAATTTGGCATACCAGAATATGAAATCTGCCATTTGGATCCCTAACCTCCTCCAAAAGTTGAAATGGTACAGAATCCCTGACCATTGTGATCACACCTGCCCTTCTCCCTTTTGATAAGGAAGAAAAGAGGTGCGAAAATTTTTTATTTGTAAATGTGGGGTGATTACCTTCTTGGAACTTTATTTCTTGCAAGCAAACTATTTCTGCTTGTAAATGCTTAATCTCCTTCCAGACGGCACACCTCTTCCACGGACTATTGAGACCCCTGACGTTGTAGGACATGAATTTCAGTTGCATGTTGAAGACCGCTGACGATGCTGCAAGAAAAAAAACTTAAAACAAATTTAAAGCTTTAAGAGTAACTAGATTGAACCAGAGAAAAAAAAGAAATAGACAATAACAAGAAAAACCACTTAATCTAAAAACTATCCGGTTCAATTGACCGATCTTCGTCCCTTAAAGGGACCTTTGATCCAATGGGGGAAAAGTTCGTGTAATGAAACTCCCCAACCCCCCAATAATTAGAGACCATCTTTTGATAAGAATCTACTATAAAGAGAGAGAAGAGAAAAAAAAAAAAAAGGGTTCATCAGATTACTCTTTGTAAACCATTCTGTATCAGTTGACTTTTCAAGTATTAGCTCTAAAAAGGCTCAGACCCTCCTCCACCGAATTAATAATAATAAATTTGTCCTTGTAAAGGAACATGAGCTTTGTGGGAAAACCCCACCTGTACTGAATATGCTCCTCCTTAAGTATATCAGTCACCGGTTTAAAGGACCTACGCGAATCCAACGTATGCTTGGAGAGGTCCGTAAATACTTTCAAGCCATCGTACGGTTTTGGTAACGATCCCTTATCCTTAATAAAATTTTGAATTTTTTCCTTGGTCCCATAAAAATGTAAGCGCAAAATGGTGTCCCTCGGCTTCTCCTCTGGTATACTCCTTGGCCTAGGAAGTCTATGGGCCCTATCGATGCAAAGATCCAGGTTGGAAATATCGGGCAAAGCTTTCTTGAAGACAGTTTGAATAAAGTCTGGGAGATCCGATTGCTTCACCTCGTCCGGAATACCCCTTATTTTTAGATTATTCCTACGACTCCTATCCTCGATATCCGCTATTTTGGATTTCATGTCGTTTATCTCCTTTTTTAGTGCCATATTTTGGTTTGTTAGGGACTCCGTTTTCTGTTCCAATTCCACTAATTTAGAATCATGTATTTCAAATTTTTTTGTAAAGGCGCTGCACACTTCCTCAAAAATCGAATTGTGTTTTTCAAAACCAGCACTCATTTTGTCATCTATTAACTTTGAAATGATTTGAAAAAATTCTTCATTACGGTTTGGTTTTACCGCATCTATCTCCGAGTCTGTACGATCCCTTTTAATATTACCCACGGGTCCCAGTGATTCCTCAGAAGCAGATCTTTTTGCTGATGCAGAAGTGTCCATCGCAGATGCCCCGGTCGGGGCACCACCAGAAGCGGAGGAAGTCATTTTTATTTTTGTTTCTACATTTGTTTTGGTATTGTTAGAGCGCATAACGGGTACGCTTTTTTGGGAGGCCATTCTTGTACTACCTAATTGTGACCCTGTTGCTTTGTTTATTTTATGTTCGTCCGCTTTATGTGGGGATCTAAACTTGATTGGACTCAGGAGATTCGGAATATCCACATACGACTTAGAATTTTGTTTTTTGGTTCCCACTCTTTGTTCCATTTAAAGGGAATTACAAAAAATAGTTACAGAGTTTTTACTAGTTCCTTTTGCAAAATCTTCCCAGATTTATTTTGTGTAATACTGTCAATTTCTAGTAACCATAAACCTCCTGCTGCTGTAAAAAGAAATTAATATGATCACCAGATGGTGCTATTGCACTGATGTATAGTGGAGCTTGTTTCAGGTATCAATGTACCTTATCACTATGAAGGACTGGAGGAGCAGCTCCACACACGTGCTGTAAAACAATGAGCTGATATAAGCTCAAAATACTTCCTCTGCCCAAGCTCTGTGAATTCCAGTTATATGATACAATGAACTTTCCACTGCACTGGCTCCCACTTTATATAAGGTGTTCAACTCTGCTCCAAAACCACAATATAATTACTCTGCCACTTTTATTTTAATAAATCCACCAGTTTGCTCCCTGTGCCAGGGGTTTGAAAGTTCCACAGCAGCTCCCTGTTTATAAGTATTTGTTATTATAGAGCTCTGAGTGCTGCTTATTAAGACAATATATGAGATGTTTCTCCTCAGCGTCTATCAAGAACGTTCCACAGCACTGCTCCCTGTCCCTTAGAAGTTGGATTAAAGATTCCACAGCAGCGCTCCCCGCCCGGGTATTCAGAGCGCCCGCTCCGCAAACTGTTATGCTCGTTGAGTCTAGGGGGATTCCCGGTACCGGGCTTACCTTATGCACCAGTGTGCAGAGAGGGAGCCGACGCCACTGTGTTCCGGGTCTTTGTCCGTGGTGGTCAGGAGCGGTATCCAACTTCCCAGCTGATCGCGTCCCTTTAGATCTCCTCCTGCAGCGCCGCTGCAGTCAGCAGCGGTGTCCTCGCTGTGAAGGCTCCGGAGCGGCTCTACCCGGCAGGGACACAGCAGCGCTGTATCGAAGATCGTGGTGGCAATTCACAGGCAGAGATCCTCCTGTTTAATTCCTGGAGTCGCACAGGGGATGCGGTCGGCGGTGGAGATAAAGTAATATCTCACCACCGGCTGTTGAATGAAGAGCGGCTCCTCCTCCGGACCTCCGTCCTCGGCAGTGCTTCAAAGCCTTTCTCCGTGCTAGTGCTTCAGGGCAGCCCTCCAGATGGCTGCCACTGTGCGGTGAAGGGAGACAGGGGTCAGACCCCAGTCTCTAGCTGGTCAATCAAGGTGGCCCTCTTCCTCCTTCTGTGTTAGCCCCCAGTGAGCCGGGGAAGCCAACACCGCAGACAATGAGCTGCTTGGGCCAGTCCCTCAGTGTGAAGGAGAAGTGTGACAAAGATGGCAGCTCCAGTCTCTCTCAGGCAGGGAAGGGTCCGGGCACAGCTTAGTCCATAGTTCAGCTAGATTCTTGATCTTGGTCTTAAATCAGAGCCTATGTATAAAGGCTGGTTGGAAGCATTAAAAAAGGCCCATATGTCTCCAAAAAGTAGCTTTTTTGTCGCTTTAAATGGGGATTTTTAAGAGAGCTCCAAGCTCCTGCTTCTTCACATGGCAAGAGCTAGGCCACACCCCACCTGGTCCTTTTTTGACACAGTTGCAGATGACATTTGCTATGTCAGATGCAAGGTGTGTCATCAAAAAGTCAAAAGAGGTCGAAATGTCAGCAACCTCAATACCTCCAACATGTGGAAACATGTGCGCAACAGGCACCCGGCGGAGTTAGAAAAACACACTGAAGAGCTAGGCCAACCAACAGCGGCAGCTACCACCTCTTCAGCTCGTGTTGCCTCTTCCTCTAGCTCACACGCAGCTGGTTCGGCTTCCTCCCAGGATCGCCGTGGAAGAACCTCTGGCCCTGTTGTCCAGAGACCCGCTGTAATTCCACCCGCAGCACCACTTTCCCAGTCATCCACACACTCCCAGCCCAGTCTACAGCCATCGGTAGTACAGGCATGGGAGAAAAGGCGGCCTTTCTCGTCAAACCACCCACGAGCACAGGCTCTGACTGCAGGCATTGCCAAACTTCTTTCACTGGAAATGCTGTCATTCAGGCTGGTGGAGACTGACAGCTTCCGTGACTTGATGTCATTGGCAGTCCCACAGTACAATATGTGCCCAGCCGCTTTTACTTCAGCAGGCAAGCCGTCCCTGCCCTGCACAAGCATGTGGAGGGACACATAAAACACGCGCTACTGAACGCCGTCAGTAGCAAGGTCCACCTCACCACCGATGCGTGGACCAGTCAACATGGACAGGGGCGATACCTTTCCCTCACTGCCCATTGGGTTAATGTCGTTGAGCCGGGTACAGACCGTGCGAGTGGCGCAGGACGTGTCCTGCCCACTCCAAGGATTGCAGGAATCCATTCTGTACGCATTGACTCCTCCTCTTGCACCAGTTCCTCAGAATCATCGCTGCAGGAGCCGTCACAGTCCACCTCCACATGGACCCGTGATGAACGTTTACCTGTTACGACCGACATGAGCACAGCCGTGGCCAAACGTCAACAGGCCGTCTTGAAATTAATTTATTTGGGGAATCGAAGCCACACAGCGCAGGAGCTCTGGAATGCCATCAAGCAGGAGAGCGATGTGTGGTTTGTGCCAGCGAATCTCCAGCCAGGCATGGTAGTGTGTGATAATGGCCGAAATCTGGTGGCAGCTCTGGGCCTCGGCAACCTCACTCACATCCCATGTCTGGCACATGTGCTCAATTTGGTCGTGCAGAGCTTTTTGAGGGACTATCCGGATCTTGATGCACTGCTGCACAAGGTCCGCCTAGAGTGTGCTCACTTGCGGCGTTCCAGCACGGCAAAAGCGCGCATTGCGGCTCTGCAGCGCCGACACCGCCTGCCGGAACATCGCATCATATGTGACCTACCTACCAGGTGGAATTCCACGTTACATATGTTGGAGCGGTTGTGTGAGCAGCAGCAAGCTGTAATGGAGTACCAGCTGCTTCAGGCGCAAAGAAGTCGCAGTCAGCGCCGTACAGACTTCACAACCACAGAGTGGGCCACTATGAATGACGTCTGCCAGGTTTTGCGTCCCTTTGATTATTCCACGCGGATGGCGAGTGCAGATGATGCACTAGTCAGCATGACTGTCCCCCTTATCTGCCTGCTTGAAAAATCACTGCAAGCGCTAAGGGATGATGTTGTGGAAGAGGTGGAGGATGAGGATTCACCATTTCCATCATCTTCTGGACAGTCAGCGCCACGTGGTTCCTCACAAACGCGTAGGCAGGGGACAGTTTGTGAGGAGGATGAGGAGGAGTCAATGGAGGAGGAAGACATCCGTCCAGAGGAGGGAGTTACCGAATTGTCCAGTACTCAGTGTGTACAGCGAGGGTGGGGTGATGACGAGCGGGCAGAGACCACGCCTCCAGCAGGGGACAGCGTTTCTTGGGCAGTTGGCAGTCTGCAGCACATGGTGGATTACATGCTGCAGTGCCTGAGAAACGACCGCCGCATCGCCCACATTCTCAACATGTCTGATTATTTGGTGTTCACCCTCCTCGATCCTCGCTACCGGGACAACGTAGAAAGCCTCATCACACCGTTGAACCGGGAGCGAAAAATGCGGGAGTACCAAGACACACTGGTCAATTCCATCATCTTCTCCATTCCAACTGAGAGAAGTGCTGCTAGTGCATTCCAAAGCAGCTCAGTGCGTCCAGGCAGTGGTGGAGGCTCTGCACAAAGAGGGAGCAGAAGCAGTGCCTCTGCCCAAGGCAAGACCAGTATGGCCCAACTGTGGCACAGTTTTCTGTGCCCCCCACAAAAGTCTACACCATCACAGACGGCTCCAGTCAGCAGGAGGCAACGGTTCCGTCAGATGGTGACAGACTACATGTCTTGCCCTCTTGCTGTACTCCCAGACGGCTCTTCCCCTTTCAAGTTTTGGGTCTCAAAGCTGGATACATGGCCAGAGCTAAGCCAGTATGCATTGGAGGTGCTGTCTTGCCCTGCGGCCAGTGTATTATCGGAACGTGTCTTTAGTGCTGCAGGTGGTGTACTAACTGACCGTCGCATGCGACTATCCTCCGATAACGTTGACCGGCTTACTTTCCTGAAAATGAACAAGGCCTGGATCTCGCAGGAATTTGCCACTCCTCCTCCTGATTAAATAATTAGGTCACTGTATACGTTATCCAGGTCTCCTGTTGTGTTCATCTTTCTACCACCTGAACTTAAATTCCTGGGCTCCAACACCGCCAGTTGAGGCTCAGAAGTGCCGTCTGCACAGTCAAAACATACGACCCAGTGTTATTGGGTTTCAGTAACGTCAGCTGATCCCCAGCTGTGTAGCCGGCAATGTGTCATGCGACCGCCACGCTGACACAACAACTGAAATGTAAGGGAATCTGTCCCCCCCCCCCGAAGGCATTTGTTACTGAAAGAGCCACCTTGTGCAGCAGTAATGCTGCACAAGGAAAAGGTAGCTATTTTGGTTTAGCTCCTTGCACACGCAGAACTTAACACTTATAAAATGTGTCCACTGATACCGTAAAACCGTCCCGGAGGTGGGACTTTCCTTCGTAATATGACGCAGCACAGCCGTCATTCCTACCCCCCCGGCGCCGCGCCCCGGCTCCTCAGCGTTGTTTGATTCCGTCCCGGAGCCTGCGCTGTTATGTTATCCCGTGGCCAGGCAACTTAGCGCTGCCCGTCTTCTGGCATCATTTGGTGTCAAGATGGCTGCGCCTGTGCGGCCGCGCTGGCCGAGAGCCCGCCTCGCAGTGTCTTCTGATTTAATCCCACTGGGGGCCTGGGATCCATGGACATGCGCAGTGCATATCTGAACCTCCACCTCTCACTCATCTCCCTATGGCTTCTTCAGACTGTTCGGTGTCAGCTGGTCCCTAATAGCATGCCACGGTCATGACACCGCACAGTCTTAAGAAGCCGTAGGGAGGGGAGTGAGAGGCGAGGATATGCACTGCGCATGGCCATGGATCCCAGGCCCCCAGTGGGATAAAATCAGAAGACACTGCGAGGCGGGCTCTCGGCCAGCGCGGCCGCACAGGCGTAGCCAGCCTGACACCAAATGATGTCAGAAGATGGGCAGTGCTAAGTGTGCCTGGCCAAGGGATAACTTAACAGCGCAGGCTCCGGGACGGAATCAAACAACGCTGAGGAGCCGGGGCGCGGCGCCGGGGGGGTAGGAATGACGGCTGTGCTGCGTCATATTACGAAGGAAAGTCCAACCTCCGGGACGGTTTCACGGTTTCAGGGGACACATTTTATAAGTGTTTAGTTCTGTGTTTGCAAGGAGCGTGATGAAAAGAGCCACCTTTTCCTTTTGCATCTTTTGTGCTGCACAAGCTGGCTCTTTCAGCTACAAACGCCTTGGGGGGGGGGGGTTAAAGGTTCCCTTTCGACTTTCTCAGGCTTCGGCCTACATTGTGTTCCTCTGCTTTTCCACCTGTCCCTGGGCTCCAACACCGCCAGTTGCCATCCAGAAGTGCTGTACGCACAGTCAACAGTCCCTCCTCTGTTATTGGGGTTCAGTAACGTCAGCTGTTCCCCTGCTGTGTGTGTGGCAATCCCTCCTACCTCCTCCTACCTCCTCCTCCTCCACCTGTCCCTGGGCTCCAACACCGCCAGTTGCCGTCCAGAAGTGCTGTACGCACAGTCAACAGTCCCTCCTCTGTTATTGGGGTTCAGTAACGTCAGCTGTTCCCCTGCTGTGTGTGTGGCAATCCCTCCTACCTCCTCCACCTCCCCCTCCTGTCCCTGGGCTCCAACACCACTAGTTGCCGTCCAGTAGTGCTGTACGCACAGTCAACAGTCCCTCCTCGGTAATTGGGGTTCAGTAACGTCAGCTGTTCCCCTGCTGTGTGTGTGGCAATCCCTCCTACCTCCTCCTACCTCCTCCTCCTCCACCTGTCCCTGGGCTCCAACACCGCCAGTTGCCGTCCAGAAGTGCTGTACGCACAGTCAACAGTCCCTCCTCTGTTATTGGGGTTCAGTAACGTCAGCTGTTCCCCTGCTGTGTGTGTGGCAATCCCTCCTACCTCCTCCACCTCCCCCTCCTGTCCCTGGGCTCCAACACCGCTAGTTGCCGTCCAGTAGTGCTGTACGCACAGTCAACAGTCCCTCCTCTGTTATTGGGGTTCAGTAACGTCAGCTGTTCCCCTGCTGTGTGTGTGGCAATCCCTCCTACCTCCTCCTACCTCCTCCTCCTCCACCTGTCCCTGGGCTCCAACACCGCCAGTTGCCGTCCAGAAGTGCTGTACGCACAGTCAACAGTCCCTCCTCTGTAATTGGGGTTCAGTAACGTCAGCTGTTCCCCTGCTGTGTGTGTGGCAATCCCTCCTACCTCCTCCTACCTCCTCCTCCTCCACCTGTCCCTGGGCTCCAACACCGCCAGTTGCCATCCAGAAGTGCTGTACGCACAGTCAACAGTCCCTCCTCTGTTATTGGGGTTCAGTAACGTCAGCTGTTCCCCTGCTGTGTGTGTGGCAATCCCTCCTACCTCCTCCACCTCCCCCTCCTGTCCCTGGGCTCCAACACCGCTAGTTGCCGTCCAGTAGTGCTGTACGCACAGTCAACAGTCCCTCATCTGTAATTGGGGTTCAGTAACGTCAGCTGTTCCCCTGCTGTGTGTGTGGCAATCCCTCCTACCTCCTCCTACCTCCTCCTCCTCCACCTGTCCCTGGGCTCCAACACCGCCAGTTGCCGTCCAGAAGTGCTGTACGCACAGTCAACAGTCCCTCCTCTGTTATTGGGGTTCAGTAACGTCAGCTGTTCCCCTGCTGTGTGTGTGGCAATCCCTCCTACCTCCTCCTACCTCCTCCTCCTCCACCTGTCCCTGGGCTCCAACACCGCCAGTTGCCGTCCAGAAGTGCTGTACGCACAGTCAACAGTCCCTCCTCTGTTATTGGGGTTCAGTAACGTCAGCTGTTCCCCTGCTGTGTGTGTGGCAATCCCTCCTACCTCCTCCACCTCCCCCTCCTGTCCCTGGGCTCCAACACCGCTAGTTGCCGTCCAGTAGTGCTGTACGCACAGTCAACAGTCCCTCCTCTGTTATTGGGGTTCAGTAACGTCAGCTGTTCCCCTGCTGTGTGTGTGGCAATCCCTCCTACCTCCTCCTACCTCCTCCTCCTCCACCTGTCCCTGGGCTCCAACACCGCCAGTTGCCGTCCAGAAGTGCTGTACGCACAGTCAACAGTCCCTCCTCTGTAATTGGGGTTCAGTAACGTCAGCTGTTCCCCTGCTGTGTGTGTGGCAATCCCTCCTACCTCCTCCTACCTCCTCCTCCTCCACCTGTCCCTGGGCTCCAACACCGCCAGTTGCCATCCAGAAGTGCTGTACGCACAGTCAACAGTCCCTCCTCTGTTATTGGGGTTCAGTAACGTCAGCTGTTCCCCTGCTGTGTGTGTGGCAATCCCTCCTACCTCCTCCACCTCCCCCTCCTGTCCCTGGGCTCCAACACCGCTAGTTGCCGTCCAGTAGTGCTGTACGCACAGTCAACAGTCCCTCATCTGTAATTGGGGTTCAGTAACGTCAGCTGTTCCCCTGCTGTGTGTGTGGCAATCCCTCCTACCTCCTCCTACCTCCTCCTCCTCCACCTGTCCCTGGGCTCCAACACCGCCAGTTGCCGTCCAGAAGTGCTGTACGCACAGTCAACAGTCCCTCCTCTGTTATTGGGGTTCAGTAACGTCAGCTGTTCCCCTGCTGTGTGTGTGGCAATCCCTCCTACCTCCTCCTACCTCCTCCTCCTCCACCTGTCCCTGGGCTCCAACACCGCCAGTTGCCGTCCAGAAGTGCTGTACGCACAGTCAACAGTCCCTCCTCTGTTATTGGGGTTCAGTAACGTCAGCTGTTCCCCTGCTGTGTGTGTGGCAATCCCTCCTACCTCCTCCACCTCCCCCTCCTGTCCCTGGGCTCCAACACCGCTAGTTGCCGTCCAGTAGTGCTGTACGCACAGTCAACAGTCCCTCCTCTGTTATTGGGGTTCAGTAACGTCAGCTGTTCCCCTGCTGTGTGTGTGGCAATCCCTCCTACCTCCTCCTACCTCCTCCTCCTCCACCTGTCCCTGGGCTCCAACACCGCCAGTTGCCGTCCAGAAGTGCTGTCCGCACAGAGCCAAACACCTCGCCAATGTGTTAGTGGGGTTCAGCACCGCCAGCTGTTCCCCTGCTGTGCAGCCGGCAACGTGTACTGCGACCGCCACGCAGGCACAACAAGTTAAATTTAAGGGAACCTGTCCCCCCCCCAGGCGTTTGTTACTGAAGGAGCCACCTTGTGCAGCAGTAATGATGCAAAGGGAAAAAGTGCCTCTTTTCGTGGTGCTCCTTGCACATGCTGATCCTAACACTTATGAAAAGTGTCCCCTCCTACCGTGATACCGTCCGGTTGGTGGAACTTTCCTTTGTGATGTGACGCAGCACAGCCGTCATTCTTACCCCCTTGGCGCCGTGCGCCGCCTCCTCAGCGTTGTTTGAATCAGTCACGGAGCCTGCGCTGTTAGGTTAGCCCTTGGCCATGCACACATTTTGCGCTGCCCGTCTTCTGACATCATTTGGTGTCAGGCTGGCTGCGCCTGTGCGGCCGCGCTGGCCGAGAGCCCGCCTCGTACTGTCTTCTGATTTAATCCCACTGGGGGCCAGAGATCCATGGACATGCGCAGTGCATATCTGAACCTCCACCTCTCACTCATCTCCCTACGGCTTATTCAAACTGTGCGGTGTCAGCTGGTCCCTAATAGCATGCCACGGCCATGTCACCGCACAGTCAGAAGAAGCCGCAGGGAGATGAGTGAGAGGTGGAGGTTCAGATATGAACTGCGCATGTCCATGGATCTCAGGCCCCCAGTGGGATTAAATCAGAAGACAGTGCGAGGCGGGCTCTCGGCCAGCGCGGCCGCACAGGCGCAGCCAGCCTGACACCAAATGATGTCAGAAGACGGGCAGCGCAAAATGTGTGCATGGCCAAGGGCTAACCTAAAAGCACAGGCTCCGGGACTGATTCAAACAACGCTGAGGAGGCGGCGCACGGCGCCAAGGGGGTAAGAATGACGGCTGTGCTGCGTCACATCACAAAGGAAAGTTCCACCTACCGGACGGTATCACGGTAGGAGGGGACACTTTTTATAAGTGTTAGGTTCAGCATGTGCAAGGACCATAATTAAAAGAGCTAAGTTTACCTTTTCCAGCATTAGTGCTGTACACGATGGCTCTTTCAGCTACAAACGCCTGGGGGGGGGTTAAAGTTTCCCTTTCAACTTGCTCCAGTGCAGGCTTCAGCCTACACTCTGCTCCATCTCCTCCTCCTGCTGACCCCGGGCTCTAACACCGCCAGTTGGGGCCCGGTACTGCTAGCTGCACAGAGCCAAACACCAGCCAATGTGTCAGTGGGGTTCAGCACCGCCAGCTGTTCCCCTGCTGTGCAGCCGGCATCGTGTCCTGCAAAAGCCACGCAGGCACAACACACCCAAAGCTGCCGCCAGTGCAGGCTTCGGCCTACACTCTGCTCCATCTCCTCCTCCTGCTGATCCCGGGCTCTAACACCGCCAGTTGGGGCCCGGTACTGCTAGCTGCACAGAGAAAAACACCAGCCAATGTGTCAGTGGGGTTCAGCACCGCCAGCTGTTCCCCTGCTGTGCAGCCGGCAACGTGTCCTGCAACAGCCACGCAGGCACAACACACCCAAAGCTGCCGCCAGTGCAGGCTTCGGCCTACACTCTGCTCCATCTCCTCCTCCTGCTGACCCCGGGCTCTAACACCGCCAGTTGGGGCCCGGTACTGCTAGCTGCACAGAGAAAAACACCAGCCAATGTGTCAGTGGGGTTCAGCACCGCCAGCTGTTCCCCTGCTGTGCAGCCGGCATCGTGTCCTGCAAAAGCCACGCAGACACAAGAACTGAAATTGAAGGGAACCTGTCCCCCCTCCCCCAGGCGTTTGTACGTTTTTAAGGCCACCTTGTACAGCGGTAATGCTGCATGTGTGCAAGGTGGCTCATAAACGTATTCTCCTCGCACATGTGGAACTGAAAACACGTCTGAAATGTGTCCTCTGTGTGACCATTTAACCGTCCCGGGGGTGTGACTTTCCTTTGTAATGACACGCTGCAACCCCCTTGGTAGCGCTGCCCGTCTTCTGGCATCATTGTTTGGCTGCCTGCGCCTCTGCGGCCGCCCTGACCCACACAACGCCCCTCGGTGTCTTATTTCTTGGGACTGCGAGGGTGTGATTGATGGGCATGAGCAGTGCATCAGTTCGCCTGTCCCTCATGTCCTTCCGCCTTCTTCAGACTGTGCGGCTTCATGGCCGTGGCATGCGATAAGGGATCAGCTGATGCCGCACAGTCTGCAGCGGGTGTAAGGACCCGAGTGCGAGAGGCGAACATATGTGCTGCGCCAGGCCATGGATCACAGCCCCGCAGTGTTTTAACAATGTTAAGACACCGCGGGGCTGGGATTCATGGTCATCGCGAACCGCAGCGGCCGACATTAAATGAGGTCAGAAGATGGGCAGCGCTAACAGCGCTAGGCCAGGGGATAACACGACAGCGCAGACTCCTGTACAGCAAATAACAACGCTCAGGAGGCTGCACCCAGCACCAAGGTGGGATTCTTGACATCTGTGCTGCGTCTCATTACAAAGGGAACTCGCGCCTCCAACACAGTTTGACTGTTTAAAGGGCTAAATGTTATACGTGTTTCATTCAGCGTGTGCAAGGAGCAAAATTAAAAGAGCAACCTTTGACTTGTGCAGCACTACTGCTGCATAAGCTGTGGCTCTTCTACTTTGTAACCCCTGAGGGGGGGTTAAAGGTTACCTTTGAAATTGGTTCAAGTAGGCTTCGGCCTACACTCTGCTCCCCCTGCAGAGCCCGGGCTCCAACACCGCCAGTTGGGGCCCGGTACTGCTAGCTGCACAGAGAAAAACACCAGCCAATGTGTCAGTGGGGTTCAGCACCGCCAGCTGTTCCCCTGCTGTGCAGCCGGCAACGTGTCCTGCAACAGCCACGCAGGCACAACACACCCAAAGCTGCCGCCAGTGCAGGCTTCGGCCTACACTCTGCTCCATCTCCTCCTCCTGCTGACCCCGGGCTCTAACACCGCCAGTTGGGGCCCGGTACTGCTAGCTGCACAGAGAAAAACACCAGCCAATGTGTCAGTGGGGTTCAGCACCGCCAGCTGTTCCCCTGCTGTGCAGCCGGCATCGTGTCCTGCAAAAGCCACGCAGACACAAGAACTGAAATTGAAGGGAACCTGTCCCCCCTCCCCCAGGCGTTTGTATGTTTTTAAGGCCACCTTGTACAGCGGTAATGCTGCATGTGTGCAAGGTGGCTCATAAACGTATTCTCCTCGCACATGTGGAACTGAAAACACGTCTGAAATGTGTCCTCTGTGTGACCATTTAACCGTCCCGGGGGTGTGACTTTCCTTTGTAATGACACGCTGCAACCCCCTTGGTAGCGCTGCCTGTCTTCTGGCATCATTGTTTGGCTGCCTGCGCCTCTGCGGCCGCCCTGACCCACACAACGCCCCTCGGTGTCTTATTTCTTGGGACTGCGAGGGTGTGATTGATGGGCATGAGCAGTGCATCAGTTCGCCTGTCCCTCATCTCCTTCCGCCTTCTTCAGACTGTGCGGCTTCATGGCCGTGGCATGCGATAAGGGATCAGCTGACGCCGCACAGTCTGCAGCGGGTGTAAGGACCCGAGTGCGAGAGGCGAACATATGTGCTGCGCCAGGCCATGAATCACAGCCCCGCAGTGTTTTAACAATGTTAAGACACCGTGGGGCTGGGATTCATGGTCATCGCGAACCGCAGCGGCCGACATTAAATGAGGTCAGAAGATGGGCAGCGCTAACAGCACTAGGCCAGGGGATAACACGACAGCGCAGACTCCTGTACAGCAAATAACAACGCTCAGGAGGCTGCACCCAGCACCAAGGTGGGATTCTTGACATCTGTGCTGCGTCTCATTACAAAGGGAACTCGCGCCTCCAACACAGTTTGACTGTTTAAAGGGCTAAATGTTATACGTGTTTCATTCAGCGTGTGCAAGGAGCAAAATTAAAAGAGCAACCTTTGACTTGTGCAGCACTACTGCTGCATAAGCTGTGGCTCTTCTACTTTGTAACCCCTGAGGGGGGTTAAAGGTTACCTTTGAAATTGGTTCAAGTAGGCTTCGGCCTACACTCTGCTCCCCCTGCAGAGCCCGGGCTCCAACACCGCCAGTTGGGGCCCAGTACTGCTAGCTGCACAGAGCCAAACACCAGCCAACGTGTCAGTGGGGTTCAGCACCGCCAGCTGTTCCCCTGCTGTGCAGCCGGCAACGTGTCCTGCAACAGCCACGCAGGCACAACAGACCCAAAGCTGCCGCCAGTGCAGGCTTCGGCCTACACTCTGCTCCATCTCCTCCTCCTGCTGACCCCGGGCTCTAACACCGCCAGTTGAGGCCCGGTACTGCTAGCTGCACAGAGAAAAACACCAGCCAATGTGTCAGTGGGGTTCAGCACCGCCAGCTGTTCCCCTGCTGTGCAGCTGGCATCGTGTCCTGCAAAAGCCACGCAGACACAAGAACTGAAATTGAAGGGAACCTGTCCCCCCTCCCCCAGGCGTTTGTACATTTTTAAGGCCACCTTGTACAGCGGTAATGCTGCATGTGTGCAAGGTGGCTTATAAACGTATTCTCCTCGCACATGTGGAACTGAAAACACGTCTGAAATGTGTCCTCTGTGTGACCATTTAACCGTCCCGGGGGTGTGACTTTCCTTTGTAATGACACGCTGCAACCCCCTTGGTAGCGCTGCCCGTCTTCTGGCATCATTGTTTGGCTGCCTGCTCCTCTGCGGCCGCCCTGACCCACACAACGCCCCTCGGTGTCTTATTTCTTGGGACTGCGAGGGTGTGATTGATGGGCATGAGCAGTGCATCAGTTCGCCTGTCCCTCATCTCCTTCCGCCTTCTTCAGACTGTGCGGCTTCATGGCCGTGGCATGCGATAAGGGATCAGCTGACGCCGCACAGTCTGCAGCGGGTGTAAGGACCCGAGTGCGAGAGGCGAACATATGTGCTGCGCCAGGCCATGAATCACAGCCCCGCAGTGTTTTAACAATGTTAAGACACCGCGGGGCTGGGATTCATGGTCATCGCAAACCGCAGCGGCCGACATTAAATGAGGTCAGAAGATGGGCAGCGCTAACAGCGCTAGGCCAGGGGATAACACGACAGCGCAGACTCCTGTACAGCAAATAACAACGCTCAGGAGGCTGCACCCAGCACCAAGGTGGGATTCTTGACATCTGTGCTGCGTCTCATTACAAAGGGAACTCGCGCCTCCAACACAGTTTGACTGTTTAAAGGGCTAAATGTTATACGTGTTTCATTCAGCGTGTGCAAGGAGCAAAATTAAAAGAACAACCTTTGACTTGTGCAGCACTACTGCTGCATAAGCTGTGGCTCTTCTACTTTGTAACCCCTGATGGGGGGTTAAAGGTTACCTTTGAAATTGGTTCAAGTAGGCTTCGGCCTACACTCTGCTCCCCCTGCAGAGCCCGGGCTCCAACACCGCCAGTTGGGGCCCGGTACTGCTAGCTGCACAGAGCCAAACACCAGCCAATGTGTCAGTGGGGTTCAGCACCGCCAGCTGTTCCCCTTCTGTCCAGCCGGCAACGTGTCCTGCAACAGCCACGCAGGCACAACACACCCAAAGCTGCCGCCAGTGCAGGCTTCGGCCTACACTCTGCTTCATCTCCTCCTCCTGCTGACCCCGGGCTCTAACACCGCCAGTTGGGGCCCGGTACTGCTAGCTGCACAGAGAAAAACACCAGCCAATGTGTCAGTGGGGTTCAGCACCGCCAGCTGTTCCCCTGCGGTGCAGCCGGCATCGTGTCCTGCAAAAGCCACGCAGACACAAGAACGGAAATTGAAGGGAACCTGTCCCCCCTCCCCCAGGCGTTTGTACGTTTTTAAGGCCACCTTGTACAGCGGTAATGCTGCATGTGTGCAAGGTGGCTCATAAACGTATTCTCCTCGCACATGTGGAACTGAAAACACGTCTGAAATGTGTCCTCTGTGTGACCATTTAACCGTCCCGGGGGTGTGACTTTCCTTTGTAATGACACGCTGCAACCCCCTTGGTAGCGCTGCCCGTCTTCTGGCATCATTGTTTGGCTGCCTGCGCCTCTGCGGCCGCCCTGACCCACACAACGCCCCTCGGTGTCTTATTTCTTGGGACTGCGAGGGTGTGATTGATGGGCATGAGCAGTGCATCAGTTCGCCTGTCCCTCATCTCCTTCCGCCTTCTTCAGACTGTGCGGCTTCATGGCCGTGGCATGCGATAAGGGATCAGCTGACGCCGCACAGTCTGCAGCGGGTGTAAGGACCCGAGTGCGAGAGGCGAACATATGTGCTGCGCCAGGCCATGAATCACAGCCCCGCAGTGTTTTAACAATGTTAAGACACTGCGGGGCTGGGATTCATGGTCATCGCAAACCGCAGCGGCCGACATTAAATGAGGTCAGAAGATGGGCAGCGCTAACAGCGCTAGGCCAGGGGATAACACGACAGCGCAGACTCCTGTACAGCAAATAACAATGCTCAGGAGGCTGCACCCAGCACCAAGGTGGGATTCTTGACATCTGTGCTGCGTCTCATTACAAAGGGAACTCGCGCCTCCAACACAGTTTGACTGTTTAAAGGGCTAAATGTTATACGTGTTTCATTCAGCGTGTGCAAGGAGCAAAATTAAAAGAGCAACCTTTGACTTGTGCAGCACTACTGCTGCATAAGCTGTGGCTCTTCTACTTTGTAACCCCTGAGGGGGGGTTAAAAGTTACCTTTGAAATTGGTTCAAGTAGGCTTCGGCCTACACTCTGCTCCCCCTGCAGAGCCCGGGCTCCAACACCGCTAGTTGGGGCCCGGTACTGCTAGCTGCACAGAGCCAAACACCAGCCAATGTGTCAGTGGGGTTCAGCACCGCCAGCTGTTCCCCTGCTGTGCAGCCGGCAACGTGTCCTGCAACAGCCACGCAGGCACAACACACCCAAAGCTGCCGCCAGTGCAGGCTTCGGCCTACACTCTGCTCCATCTCCTCCTCCTGCTGACCCCGGGCTCTAACACCGCCAGTTGGGGCCCGGTACTGCTAGCTGCACAGAGAAAAACACCAGCCAATGTGTCAGTGGGGTTCAGCACCGCCAGCTGTTCCCCTGCTGTGCAGCCGGCATCGTGTCCTGCAAAAGCCACGCAGACACTTGCTCTTGTACCTTCTGCTCCCCATCCTGGTTCCAGTACCGTCAGCTGGTTCTGGGCAGAGCCTTTGGCTTAGGTGCCTCCCTCTGGGTATCCGAGTTCCACCGTCAGGTGGTCCTTGGTAGTGCTTTCAGGCACGGGTACCTCCTGCTTAGTAACCGGGTTCCAGTAACGTCAGCTGGTCTTCGGTAGTTCCATTGGCTCTTGGACCTTCGGCTACCCATCCGGGTTCCAGCACCGTCAGCTGGTTCTCGGCAGTGTCTTTTGCTCTTGTACCTTCTGCTCCCCATCCTGGTTCCAGTACCGTCAGCTGGTTCCGGGCAGAGCCTTTGGCTTAGGTGCCTCCCTCTGGGTATCCGAGTTCCACCAACGTCAGGTGGTCCTTGGTAGTGCTTTCAGGCACGGGTACCTCCTGCTTAGTGACCGGGTTCCAGTAACGTCAGCTGGTCCTCGGTAGTTCCATTGGCTCTTGGACCTTCGGGTAGCCATCCGAGTTCCAGTTCCATCAGCTGGTTCTCGGCATTTTCTCAGCCTTCTTGTACCTTCTGCTACATTTCCAAGTTCAAGAGACTAAACACGATGACCCGGAAGACCACCCCTAAGATGACGACGACACCAGAGATGACAACCACCGTGATGACGACGACCCTGGAGACGATGACCCCGAAGACCACCCCGATGACGACGACCCCGGAGACGACGACCCTGAAGACCACCCCGATGACGACGACCCCGGAGACGACGACCCTGGAGACGACGACGACCTGGAAGACCGAGAAGCAGAAGAACAAGAGGCTGCAGAACAAAGAGCAGAAGAACATTAAGCATAACACTAAATATCAGAGCAAAAAATATTATCTAAATTATAAGCAGAAGAAGACTAAGCAGTGTATGGGGGTGAGTCCGTTCCTCCTCGTGGTGCCCCTGGATAAAGCCTGATGCTGCAGGCCAAACTGAACGCGGACAAATGTAACTCTTTTGTGACAGGCAGAACGGAAGGTGTAATCTTCAAACTTTTATAGATAACAACTACGGGAATGCCTGTCACAAATAAGAATATGATGAAGAAGTAGAATATGATGAAGATAATAGTAAAATAAAAAGAATATGAACAATGTAAGAAAAAAAATAATAGGTAGAAGATGAAGAAGAAGATGAATAAGGTGAAGAAGTTGATGTCAAAGAAGCTGATGATGAGGATAATGAAGAAGAAAGTGTGGGAGAAGTAAAAAAGAAGGTGAAGGGCGTGGAAGTAGTGAAACATCAATATCTGACAAAATAAAAAAAAAAATTAACATAGTCAAAATCTTTCTACCGCCGAACGTCATAAAAAAAATAAAAAACCTGCTATTCTATTACATTGGGCTAAACCTCTGTGCCTTTAATGTCTCCGCCACGTCCCCCAATACAGCCTACATTATTCTTAGTTGTTTTCCTTCATGTAGAATGAACCTACAAGTTTATAAAGGGTTTATTTTAATTCCGATATTTTCGTCCCATTGACTTGCATTGGGATCGGGTATCGGTATCGGATTAGATCCGATATTTTGACGGTATCGGCTGATACTTTCCGATACCGATACTTTCCGATATCGGAAAGTATCGCTCAACACTAGTCATAACTTCTTTTACTATGATCAGAGGTTGAAATTTTTTGCGTTTTCCTGCTCTTTCCAATGGCTTACAAGCATAAGTGAAGCGGTGAGCAGCAGTTTCTATTAGTATAGGACCCAATGGGGAAATGGGGAAAAATGTGAAATGTTTTCCGTTATCTCTTACACTAATAGAGACTGCTGCTCACTGCTTCACTTATGCTTGTAGGCCATTGGAAATAGCAGGAAAACGCATCATTCTAACAGAAGTTTTGACCCAGTGGGGAAATGGGGAAAAATGTGCACATTACACCCTACACTCTATAATCTACACCCTACACGCTACACCCTACACCCTACATGCTACACCCTACCCTCTACACCCTACACCCTACACGCTACACGCTACATGCTACACGCTACACGCTACACCCTACACTCTACACCCTACACCCTACACGCTACACGCTACACTCTACACGCTACACGCTACACTCTACACCCTACACTCTACACCATACACCTTACACTCTACGTTCTACACCCTACACGCTAAACGCTACACCCTACACGCTACACTCTAAGCCCTACACGCTTCACTCTACACCCTACACGCTACACTCTACACCCTACACGCTACACCCTACACTCTACACTCTACAAGCAACACGCTACACGCTACACTCTACACCCTACACGCTACACACTACACTCTACACCCTACAGCCTACACGCTACATGCTACACTCTACATCCTACATGCTACACCCTACACACTACACACTACACACTACACACTACACTCTACACTCTACACTCTACACGCTACACGCTACACTCTACACCCTACAGGCTACACTCTACACGCTACACCCTACACCCTTCACTCTACACCCTACACCCTACACGCTACAAGCTACATGCTACACTCTACACTCTACACCCTACATGCTACACGCTACACGCTACATGCTACACGCTACACCCTACACTCTACACCCTACACGCTACACCCTACACGCTACACCCTACACCCTACTCCCTACACGCTACACTCTACACTCTACACCCTACACCCTACACGCTACACGCTACACGCTACACGCTACACTCTACAACCTACAGTCTACACCATACACCCTACACTCTACATTCTACACCCTACACCCTACACACTACACTCTACACGCTACACGCTACACTCTACACCCTACACGCTACACTCTACACCCTACACGCTACACCCTACACTACACGCTACATGCTACACTCTACACCCTACACGCTACACCCTACACTCTACACCCTACACGCTACACACTACACGTTACACTCTACACCCTACACGCTACACCCTACATTCTACACCTTACACCCTACACGCTACATGCTACACTCTACACCCTACACGATACACCCTACACTCTACATGCTACACCCTACACTCTACACCCTACACCCTACACCCTACACGCTACACTCTACACCCTACACCCTACATGCTACACTCTACATCCTATATGCTACACCCCACACTCTACACCCTACACCCTACACGCTACACGCTACACGATACACGGTACACTCTACACTCTGCGCCCTACACCCTACATACTACACGCTACACCCTACACTCTACACCCTACATACTACATGCTACATGCTACACGCTACACCCTACACCCTACACGCTACACGCTACACTCTACACCCTACACGCTACACTCTACACCCTACACGCTACATGCTAAACTCTACACCATACACGCTACACTTTACACCCTACACACTACACCCTACACCCTACATGCTACACGCTACACTCTACACTCTACACACTACACTATACACCCTACACGCTACACCCTACATTCTACACCCTACACCCTACACGCTACACTCTACACCCTATACGCTACACCCTACACTCAACACCCTACACCCTACACGCTACACGCTACACGATACACGCTACACTCTACACCCTACACACTACTCTACACCCTACACCCTACACGCTACACCCTACACTCTACACCCTACACCCTACACGCTACATGCTACACTCTACACCCTACACGCTACACCCTACACTCTACACCCTACACGCTACACCCTACACCCTACACGCTACACGCTACACTCTACACCCTACACGCTACACCCTACACTCTACACCCTACACCCTACACGCTACACGCTACACGCTACACTCTACACCCTACACGCTACACCCTACACTCTACACCCTACACCCTACACGCTACACGCTACACGCTACACTCTACACCCTATACGCTACACCCTACACTCTACACCCTACACCCTACACCCTTCACGCTACACGCTACACGATACACGCTACACTCTACACCCTACACGCTACACCCTACACCCTACACGCTACATGCTACACGCTACACTCTACACCCTACACGCTACACCCTACACTCTACACCCTACACACAACACGCTACACTCTACATCCTATATGCTACACCCTACACTCTACACCCTACATCCTACACGCTACACGCTACACGATACACGCTACACTCTACACTCTACGCCCTACACCCTACATGCTACACGCTACACCCTACACTCTACACCCTACATCCTACATGCTACATGCTACACGCTACACCCTACACCCTACACGCTAAACGCTACACTCTACACCCTACACGCTACACTCTACACCCTACACCCTACACGCTACACGCTACACTCTACACCCTACACCCTACACGCTACACCCTACACGCTACACCCTACACGCTACACTCTACACCCTACACGCTACACACTACACTCTACACCCTACACACTACACTCTACACCCTACACGCTACACTCTACACTCTACACCCTACACGCTACACCCTACACTCTGCACCCTACACCCTACACGCTACACGCTACAAGCTACACGCTACACTCTACACCCTACACGTTACACGCTACACCCAACACCCTACACTGTACACCCTACACGCTACACTCTACACTCTACACCCTACACCCTACACGCTACACCCTACACGCTACACCCTACACGCTACACTCTACACCCTACACGCTACACTCTACACCCTACACACTACACTCTACACCTTACACCCTACACGCTACACTCTACACCCTACACGCTACACCCTACACTCTACACCCTACACCCTACACGGTACACTCTACATCCTATATGCTACACCCTACACTCTACACCCTACACCCTACACCCTACACGCTACACGCTACACGATACACGCTACACTCTACACTCTACGCCCTACACCCTACATGCTACACGCTACACCCTACACTCTACACCCTACATCCTACATGCTACATGCTACACGCTACACCCTACACTCTACACGCTACACGCTACACTCTACACCCTACACCCTACACGCTACACCCTACACGCTACACCCTACAAACTACACCCTACACCCTACACGCTACACTCTACACCCTACACGCTACACCCTGCACTCTACACCCTACACCCTACACGCTACACGCTACACGCTACACTCTACACCCTACACGCTACACACTACACGCTACACGCTACACTCTACACGCTACATGCTACACCCTACACGCTACACTCTACACCCTACACACTACACCCTACACTCTACACGCTACACACTACACTCTACACCCTACACGCTACACCCTACATGCTACACCACACACTCTACACCCTACACCCTACATGCTACACGCTACACTCTCCACCCTTCACGCTACACCCTACACTCTACACCCTACACGCTACATGCTACACGCTACACGCTACACTCTACACCCTACACGCTACACTCTACACCCTTCACGCTACACTTTACACCCTAAACGCTACAACCTACACTCTACACCCTACACCCTACACGCTACACTCTACACCCTACACGCTACACTCTATATCCTACACCCTACATGCTACACGCTACACGCTACACCCTACACTCTACACCCTACACCCTACACGCTATACGCTACACTCTACACCCTACATTCTACACTCTACACCCTACACGCTACACCCTACACCCTACATGCTGCACACTACACGCTACAATCTACACCCTACACGCTACACCATACACTCTACACCCTACACGCTACAGTCTACACCCTATACGCTACACCCTACAATCTACACCCTACACCCTATACCCTTCACACTACACGCTACACGATACATGCTACACTCTACACCCTACACGCTACACCCTACACTCTACACCCTACACGCTACACTCTACACCCTATACGCTACACCCTACAATCTACACCCTACACCCTACACCCTTCACGCTACACGCTACATGATACATGCTACACTCTACACCCTACACGCTACACCATACACTCTACACACTACACGCTACACTCTACACCCTATACGCTACACCCTACAATCTACACCCTACACCCTACACCCTTCACGCTACACGCTACACGATACATGCTACACTCTACACCCTACACGCTACACCCTACACTCTACACCCTACACCCTTCACGCTACACGCTACACGATACATGCTACACACTACACTCTACACCCTACACGCTACACTCTACACCCTACACGCTATACCCTACACGCTACACGCTACACTCTACACCCTACACCCTACACGCTACACCCTACATGCTACACCCTACATGCTACACTCTACACCCTACACGCTACACACTACACTCTACACCCTACACCCTACACGCTACACTCTACACCCTACACGCTACACCCTACACTCTACACCCTACACCCTACACGCTACACGCTACACTCTACACCCTACACGCTACAGGCTACACCCAACACCCTACACTGTGCACCCTACACGCTACACTCTACACTCTACACTCTACACCCTACACCCTACACACTACACCCTACACGCTACACCCTAGACGCTACACTCTACACACTACACGCTACACTCTACACCCTACACACTACACTCTACACCCTACACCCTACACGCTACACTCTACACCCTACACGCTACATCCTACACTCTACACCCTACACCCTACACGCTACACTCTACACCCTACACGCTACACCCTACACTCTAGCGTGTAGCATGTGGCGTATATCGGGTAGGGTGTAGGGTGTAGAGTGCAGGGTGTAGCATGTAGCATGTAGCGTGTAGGGTGTAGAATGCAGCGTGTAGGGTGTAGCGTGTAGAGTGTAGCATGTGGGGTGTAGGGTGTAGAGTGTAGGGTGTAGCGTGTAGCGTGTATCGTGTAGCGTGTAGAGTGTAGCATGTAGGGTGTAGGGTCTAGAGTGTAGGGTGTAGCATGTAGGGTGTAGAGTGTAGCGTGTAGCATGTAGGGTGTAGAATGTAGAGTGTAGGGTGTAGCGTGTAGCGTGTAGCGTGTAGGGTGTAGAGTGTAGGGTGTAGCGTGTAGGGTGTAGAGTGTAGCGTGTATCATGTAGCGTGTAGCGTGTAGGGTGTAGAGTGTAGAGTGTAGGGTGTAGCGTATAGGGTGTAGAGTGTAGCGTGTAGGGTGTAGAGTGTAGAGTGTAGGGTGTAGCGTGTAGGGTGTAGAGTGTAGCGTGTAGGGTGTAGGGTGTAGAGTGTAGGGTGTAGCGTGTAGGGTGTAGAGTGTAGCGTGTAGGGTGTAGAGTGTAGCGTGTAGCGTGTAGCGTGTAGAGTGTAGAGTGTAGCATGTAGCATGTAGGGTGTAGGGTGTAGAGTGTTGGGTGTAGCGTGTAAGGTGTAGAGTGTAGCGCGTAGCGTATAGCGTGTAGGGTGTAGAGTGTAGGGTGTAGCGTGTAGGGTGTAGAGTGTAGTGTGTAGCATGTAGGGTGTAGGGTGTAGCGTGTAGGGTGTAGAGTGTAGGGTGTAGCATGTAGGGTGTAGAGTGTTGCATGTAGCGTGTAGGGTGTAGGGTGTAGAGTGTAGGGTGTAGCGTGTAGCGTGTAGGGTGTAGGGTGTAGAGTGTAGTGTAGCGTGTAGGGTGTAGAGTGTAGCGTGTATCGTGTAGCGTGTAGAGTGTAGGGTGTAGGGTGTGGGGTGTTGAGTGTAGGGTGTAGCGTATAGGGTGTAGAGTGTAGCTTGTAGGGTGTAGAGTGTAGGGTGTAGCGTGTAGGGTGTAGAGTGTAGCGTGTAGGGTGTAGAGTGTAGCGTGTAGCGTGTAGGGTGTTGGGTGTAGCGTGTAGGGTGTAGAGTGTAGCGTGTAGGGTGTAGAGTGTAGCGTGTAGCGTGTAGCATGTAGAGTGTAGCATGTAGCGTGTAGCGTGTAGGGTGTAGGGTGTAGAGTGTAGGGTGTAGCGTGTAGGGTGTAGATTGTAGCGTGTAGCGTGTAGCGTGTAGGGTGTAGGGTGTAGAGTGTAGAGTGTAGGGTGTAGAGTGTAACGTGTAGTGTGTAGGATGTAGTGTGTTGCGTGTAGCGTGTGTAGTGTAGCGTGTAGGGTGTAGGGTGTAGAGTGTAGGGTGTAGCGTGTAGGGTGTAGAGTGTAGCGTGTAGCGTGTAGCGTGTAGCGTGTAGGGTGTAGGGTGTAGAGTGTGAAGTGTAGGATTTAGAGTGTAACTTGTTGTGTGTAGGATGTAGCGTGTTGCGTGTAGCGTGTGTAGTGTAGCGTGTAGGGTGTACAGTGTAGCGTGTTGCGTGTAGCATGCAGCGTGTAGGGTGTAGAGTGTAGCGTGTAGCGTGTAGAGTGTAGCGTGTAGGGTGTAGGGAGTAGCGTGTAGAGTGTAGCGTGTAGTGTGTAGTTTGTAGCGTGTAGCGTGTAGGGTGTAGGGTGTAGGGTGTAGGGTGTAGCGTGTAGGGTGTACAGTGTAGCGTGTAGGGTGTAGGGTGTATTGTGTATCGTGTAGGGTGTAGAGTGTAGCGTTTAGCGTGTAGCGTGTAGGGTGTAGAGTGTAGCGTGTAGCGTGTAGGGTGTAGCGTGTAGGGTGTAGCGTGTAGGGTGTGGAGTGTAGCGTGTAGGCTGTAGGGTGTAGAGTGTAGGGTGTAGCATGTAGTGTGTAGGGTGTAGCGTGTAGGGTGTAGAGTGTAGCATGTAGCGTGTAGGGTGTAGGGTGTAGAGTGTAGGGTGTAGCGTGTAGCGTGTAGGGTGTAAGGTGTAGAGTGTAGGGTGTAGCGTGTAGCGTGTAGGGTGTAGAATGTCGAGTGTAGGGTGTATGGTGTAGCGTGTAGCGTGTAGCGTGTAGGCTGTAGGGTGTAGAGTGTAGGGTGTAGCATGTAGTGTGTAGGGTGTAGCGTGTAGGGTGTAGAGTGTAGCGTGTAGCGTGTAGGGTGTAGGGTGTAGAGTGTAGGGTGTAGCGTGTAGCGTGTAGGGTGTAGGGTGTAGAGTGTAGGGTGTAGCGTGTAGCGTGTAGGGTGTAGAATGTCGAGTGTAGGGTGTATGGTGTAGCGTGTAGCGTGTAGCGTGTAGTGTGTAGGGTGTAGAGTGTAGGGTGTAGCGTGTAGGATGTAGAGTGTAGCGTGTAGCGTGTAGCATGTAGGGTGTAGAGTGAAGGGTGTAGCGTGTAGCGTGTAGGGTGTAGAGTGTAGCGTATAGCGTGTAGAGTGTAGCGTGTAGGGTGTAGCGTGTAGCGGGTAGGGTGTAGAATGTCGAGTGTAGGGTGTATGGTGTAGAGTGTAGCGTGTAGCGTGTAGCGTGTAGCGTGTAGCGTGTAGGGTGTAGGGTGTAGAGTGTCGGGTGTAGCGTGTAGGGAGTAGGGTGTAGGGTGTAGCGTGTAGGGTGTAGCGTGTAGGGTGTAGGGTGTAGAGTGTAGGGTGTAGCATGTAGCATGTAGCGTGTAGCGTGTAGGGTGTAGGGTGTAGTGTGTAGGGTGTAGCGTGTAGGGTGTAGCGTGTAGGGTGTAGAGTTTAGCGTGTAGCGTGTAGAATGTAGCGTGTAGCGTGTAGGGAGTAGGGTGTAGGGTGTAGGGTGTAGCGTGTAGAGTGTAGCGTGTAGCGTGTAGTGTGTAGCGTGTAGCGTGTAGGGTGTAGCATGTAGGGTGTAGAGTGTAGCATGTAGCGTGTAGGGTGTAGGGTGTAGAGTGTAGGGTGTAGCGTGTAGTGTGTAGAGTGTAGAGTGTAGCGTGTAGCGTGTAGGGTGTAGAGTGTAGGGTGTAGCGTGTAGGGTGTAGAGTGTAGCGTGTAGCGTGTAGCTTGTAGCGTGTAGAGTGTAGGGTGTAGCGTGTAGGGTGTAGAGTGTAGCGTGTAGGGTGTAGAGTGTAGCGTGTAGCGTGTAGCGTGTAGAGTGTAGCGTGTAGGGTGTAGCGTGTAGGGTGTAGAGTTTAGCGTGTAGCGTGTAGAATGTAGCGTGTAGCGTGTAGGGAGTAGGGTGTAGGGTGTAGGGTGTAGCGTGTAGAGTGTAGCGTGTAGTGTGTAGCGTGTAGCGTGTAGGGCGTAGCATGTAGGGTGTAAAGTGTAGCATGTAGCGTGTAGGGTGTAGGGTGTAGAGTGTAGGGTGTAGCGTGTAGGGTGTAGAGTGTAGCGTGTAGCGTGTAGCTTGTAGCGTGTAGAGTGTAGGGTGTAGCGTGTAGGGTGTAGAGTGTAGCGTGTAGGGTGTAGAGTGTAGCGTGTAGCGTGTATCGTGTAGAGTGTAGCGTTTAGCGTGTAGGGTGTAGGGTGTAGAGTGTAGGGTGTAGCGTGTAGCGTGTAGCGTGTAGGGAGTAGGGTGTTGGGTGTAGCGTGTAGGGTGTAGCTTGTAGGGTGTAGAGTTTAGCGTGTAGCGTGTATCGTGTAGCGTGTAGGGTGTAGGGTGTAGAGTGTAGGGTGTAGCGTGTAGGGTGTAGAGTGTAGCGTGTAGCGTGTAGAATGTAGCGTGTAGGGTGTAGCGTGTAGAGTGTAGCATGTAGCGTGTAGTGTGTAGCGTGTAGGGTGTAGCATGTAGGGTGTAGAGTGTAGCATGTAGCGTGTAGGGTG
Organism: Ranitomeya variabilis; assembly: GCF_051348905.1. Lineage (NCBI taxonomy): Eukaryota > Metazoa > Chordata > Amphibia > Anura > Dendrobatidae > Ranitomeya > Ranitomeya variabilis. The sequence continues at coordinate 131,494,454 of NC_135239.1, forward strand.
TAGGGTGTAGAGTGTAGGGTGTAGGGTGTAGAGTGTAGCGTGTAGGGTGTAGAGTGTAGCGTATAGCGTGTAGAGTGTAGCGTGTAGGGTGTAGCGTGTAGCGGGTAGGGTGTAGAATGTCGAGTGTAGGGTGTATGGTGTAGAGTGTAGGGTGTAGAGTGTAGCGTGTAGCGTGTAGCGTGTAGCGTGTAGGGTGTAGAGTGTAGGGTGTAGCGTGTAGGGAGTAGGGTGTAGGGTGTAGCGTGTAGGGTGTAGCGTGTAGGGTGTAGGGTGTAGAGTGTAGGGTGTAGCATGTAGCATGTAGCGTGTAGCATGTAGGGTGTAGGGTGTAGTGTGTAGGGTGTAGCGTGTAGGGTGTAGCGTGTAGGGTGTAGAGTTTAGCGTGTAGCGTGTAGAATGTAGCGTGTAGCGTGTAGGGAGTAGGGTGTAGGGTGTAGCGTGTAGAGTGTAGCGTGTAGTGTGTAGTGTGTAGCGTGTAGCGTGTAGGGTGTAGCATGTAGGGTGTAGAGTGTAGCATGTAGCGTGTATGGTGTAGGGTGTAGAGTGTAGGGTGTAGCGTGTAGGGTGTAGAGTGTAGCGTGTAGCGTGTAGCGTGTAGGGTGTAGGGTGTAGAGTGTAGGGTGTAGCGTGTAGGGTGTAGAGTGTAGCGTGTAGCTTGTAGCGTGTAGAGTGTAGGGTGTAGCGTGTAGGGTGTAGAGTGTAGCGTGCAGGGTGTAGAGTGTAGCGTGTAGCGTGTAGAGTGTAGCGTGTAGCGTGTAGGGTGTAGGGTGTAGAGTGTAGGGTGTAGCGTGTAGCGTGTAGGGAGTAGGGTGTAGGGTGTTGCCTGTAGGGTGTAGCGTGTAGGGTGTAGGGTGTAGGCTGTAGAGTGTAGCATGTAGCATGTAGCGTGTAGCGTGTAGCGTGTAGCGTGTAGGGTGTAGAGTGTAGAGTGTAGCGTGTAGAATGTAGCGTGTAGTGTAGGGTGTAGCGTGTAGGGTGTAGAGTGTAGCGTGTAGCGTGTAGAGTGTAGCGTGTAGCGTGTAGAGTGTAGCGTGTAGGGTGTAGCGTGTAGGGTGTAGAATGTAGAGTGTAGGGTGTATGGTGTCGAGTATAGGTTGTAGAGTGTAGCGTGTAGCGTGTAGCGTGTAGGGTGTAGGGTGTAGAGTGTAGAGTGTAGCGTGTAGGGAGTAGGATGTAGGGTGTAGCGTGTAGGGTGCAGAGTGTAACGTGTAGTGTGTAGCGTGTAGGGTGTAGAGTGTAGGGTGTAGCGTGTAGGGTGTAGAGTGTAGCGTGTAGCGTGTAGAATGTAGCGTGTAGTGTAGGGTGTAGCGTGTAGGGTGTAGAGTGTAGCGTGTAGGGTGTAGAGTGTAGCGTGTAGGGAGTAGGGTGTAGGGTGTAGCGTGTAGGGTGTAGCGTGTAGGGTGTAGGGTGTAGAGTGTAGGGTGTAGCGTGTAGCATGTAGCGTGTAGCGTGTAGCATGTAGGGTGTAGTGTGTAGAGTGTAGCATGTAGCGTGTAGCGTGTAGGGTGTAGGGTGTAGAGTGAAGGGTGTAGCGTGTAGAGTGTAGCCTGTAGGGTGTAGAGTGTAGCGTGTAGCTTGTAGAGTTTAGGGTGTAGCTCTTTCCAATGGCCTACAAGCATAAGTGAAGCAGTGAGCAGCAGTCTCTATTAGTATAGGAGATAACAGAAAACATTTCACATTTTTCCCCATTGGGTCATAACTTCTTTTACAATGATCAGAGGTTGAAATTTTTTGCGTTTTCCTGCTCTTTCCAATGGCTCACAAGTAGTGTTGAGCGATACTTTCCGATATCGGAAAGTATCGGTATCGGAAAGTATCGGCCGATACCGTCAAAATATCGGATCCAATCCGATACCGATACCCGATCCCAATGCAAGTCAATGGGACGAAAATATCGGAATTAAAATAAACCCTTTATACACTTGTAGGTTCATTCTACATGAAGGAAAACAACTAAGAATAATGTAGGATGTATTGGGGGACGTGGCGGAGACATTAAAGGCACAGAGATTTAGCCCAATGTAATAGAATAGCAGGATTTTTTTTTTTTTTTTTATGACGTTCGGCGTTAGAAAGAATTTGACTATGTTATTTTTTTTTTTTTTTACATATATCACATATTGATGTTTCACTACTTCAACGCCCTTCACCTTCTTTTTTACTTCTCCCACGCTTTCTTCTTCATTATCCTCATCATCAGCTTCTTTGACATCAACTTCTTCACCTTATTCATCTTCTTCTTCATCTTCTACCTATTATTTTTTGGGTTACATTGTTCATATTCTTTTTATTTTACTATTATCTTCATCATATTCTACTTCTTCATCATATTCTTATTTGTGACAGGCATTCCCGTAGTTGTTATCTATAAAAGTTTGAAGATTACACCTTCCGTTCTGCCTGTCACAAAACAGTTACATTTGTCCGCGTTCAGTTTGGCCTGCAGCATCAGGCTTTATCCAGGGGCACCACGAGGAGGAACGGACTCACCCCCATACACTGCTTAGTCTTCTTCTGCTTATAATTTAGATAATATTTTTTGCTCTGATATTTAGTGTTATGCTTAATGTTCTTCTGCTCTTTGTTCTGCAGCCTCTTGTTCTTCTGCTTCTCGGTCTTCCAGGTCGTCGTCGTCTCCAGGGTCGTCGTCTCCGGGGTCGTCGTCATCGGGGTGGTCTTCAGGGTCGTCGTCTCCGGGGTCGTCGTCATCACGGTGGTCTTCAGAGTCATCGTCTCCAGGGTCGTCGTCATCACGGTGGTTGTCGTCTCTGGTGTCGTCGTCATCTTAGGGGTGTTCTTCCGGGTCATCGTGTTTAGTCTCTTGAACTTGGAAATGTAGCAGAAGGTACAAGAAGGCTGAGAAAATGCCGAGAACCAGCTGATGGAACTGGAACTCGGATGGCTACCCGAAGGTCCAAGAGCCAATGGAACTACCGAGGACCAGCTGACGTTACTGGAACCCGGTTACTAAGCAGGAGGTACCCGTGCCTGAAAGCACTACCAAGGACCACCTGACGTTGGTGGAACTCGGATACACAGAGGGAGGCACCTAAGCCAAAGGCTCTGCCCGGAACCAGCTGACGGTACTGGAACCAGGATGGGGAGCAGAAGGTACAAGAGCAAAAGACAGTGCCGAGAACCAGCTGACGGTGCTGGAACCCGGATGGGTAGCCGAAGGTCCAAGAGCCAATGGAACTACCGAGGACCAGCTGACGTTACTGGAACCCGGTTACTAAGCAGGAGGAACCCGTGCCTGAAAGCACTACCAAGGACCACCTGACGTTGGTGGAACTCGGATACCCAGAGGGAGGCACCTAAGCCAAAGGCTCTGCCCGGAACCAACTGACGGTACTGGAACCAGGATGGGGAGCAGAAGGTACAAGAGCAAGTGTCTGCGTGGCTATTGCAGGACACGATGCCGGCTGCACAGCAGGGGAACAGCTGGCGGTGCTGAACCCCACTGACACATTGGCTGGTGTTTTTCTCTGTGCAGCTAGCAGTACCGGGCCCCAACTGGCGGTGTTGGAGCCCGGGGTCAGCAGGAGGAGGAGATGGAGCAGAGTGTAGGCCGAAGCCTGCACTGGCGGCAGCTTTTGGGTCTGTTGTGCCTGCGTGGCAGTTGCAGGACACGTTGCCGGCTGCACAGCAGGGGAACAGCTGGCAGTGCTGAACCCCACTCACACATTGGCTGGTGTTTTTCTCTGTGCAGCTAGCAGTACTGGCGGTGTTGGAGCCCAGGGCTCTGCAGGGGGAGCAGAGTGTAGGCCGAAGCCTAATTGAACCAATTTCAAAGGTAACCTTTAACCCCCCCTCAGGGGTTACAAAGTAGAAGAGCCACAGCTTATGCAGCAGTAGTGCTGCACAAGTCAAAGGTTGCTCTTTTAATTTCGCTCCTTGCACACGCTGAATGAAACACGTATAACATTTAGCCCTTTATACAGTCAAACTGTGTTGGAGGCGCGAGTTCCCTTTGTAATGAGACGCAGCACAGATGTCAAGAATCCCACCTTGGTGCTGGGTGCAGCCTCCTGAGCGTTGTTATTTGCTGTACAGGAGTCTGCGCTGTCGTGTTATCCCCTGGCCTAGCGCTGTTAGCGCTGCCCATGTTCTGGCATCATTTAATGTCGGCCGGTGCGGTTCGCGATGACCATGAATCCCAGCCCCGCAGTGTCTTAACATTGTTAAAACACTGCGGGGCTGGGATTCAGGGCCTGGCGCAGCACATATGTTCGCCTCTCACACTCGGGTCCTTACACCCGCTTCAGACTGTGCGGCGTCATCTGATCCCTTATCGCATGCCACGGCCATGAAGCCGCACAGTCCGCAGAAGGCGGAAGGAGATGAGGGACAGGCGAACTGATGCACTGATCATGCCCATCAATCACACCCTCGCAGTCCCAATAAATAAGACAACGAGGGGCGTTGTGTGGGTCAGGGCGGCCGCAGAGGCGCAGGCAGCCAAACAATGATGCCAGAAGATGGGCAGCGCTACCAAGGGGGTTGCAGCGTGTCATTACAAAGGAAAGTCACACCACCGGGACGGTTAAATGGTCACACAGAGGACACATTTTAGACGTGTTTTCAGTTCCACATGTGCGAGGAGAATACGTTTATGAGCCACCTTGCACACATGCAGCATTACCGCTGTACAAGGTGGCCTTTAAAACGTACAAACGCCTGGGGGAGGGGGGACAGGTTCCCTTCAATTTCAGTTCTTGTGTCTGCGTGGCTTTTGCAGGACACGATGCCGGCTGCACAGCAGGGGAACAGCTGGCGGTGCTGAACCCCACTGACACATTGGCTGGTGTTTTTCTCTGTGCAGCTAGCAGTACCGGGCCCCAACTGGCGGTGTTGGAGCCCGGGGTCAGCAGGAGGAGGAGATGGAGCAGAGTGTAGGCCGAAGCCTGCACTGGCGGCAGCTTTTGGGTCTGTTGTGCCTGCGTGGCAGTTGCAGGACACGTTGCCGGCTGCACAGCAGGGGAACAGCTGGCGGTGCTGAACCCCACTCACACATTGGCTGGTGTTTTTCTCTGTGCAGCTAGCAGTACCGGGCCCCAACTGGCGGTGTTGGAGCCCAGGGCTCTGCAGGGGGAGCAGAGTGTAGGCCGAAGCCTAATTGAACCAATTTCAAAGGTAACCTTTAACCCCCCCTCAGGGGTTACAAAGTAGAAGAGCCACAGCTTATGCAGCAGTAGTGCTGCACAAGTCAAAGGTTGCTCTTTTAATTTCGCTCCTTGCACACGCTGAATGAAACACGTATAACATTTAGCCCTTTATACAGTCAAACTGTGTTGGAGGCGCGAGTTCCCTTTGTAATGAGACGCAGCACAGATGTCAAGAATCCCACCTTGGTGCTGGGTGCAGCCTCCTGAGCGTTGTTATTTGCTGTACAGGAGTCTGCGCTGTCGTGTTATCCCCTGGCCTAGCGCTGTTAGCGCTGCCCATGTTCTGGCATCATTTAATGTCGGCCGGTGCGGTTCGCGATGACCATGAATCCCAGCCCCGCAGTGTCTTAACATTGTTAAAACACTGCGGGGCTGGGATTCAGGGCCTGGCGCAGCACATATGTTCGCCTCTCACACTCGGGTCCTTACACCCGCTTCAGACTGTGCGGCGTCATCTGATCCCTTATCGCATGCCACGGCCATGAAGCCGCACAGTCCGCAGAAGGCGGAAGGAGATGAGGGACAGGCGAACTGATGCACTGATCATGCCCATCAATCACACCCTCGCAGTCCCAATAAATAAGACAACGAGGGGCGTTGTGTGGGTCAGGGCGGCCGCAGAGGCGCAGGCAGCCAAACAATGATGCCAGAAGACGGGCAGCGCTACCAAGGGGGTTGCAGCGTGTCATTACAAAGGAAAGTCACACCACCGGGACGGTTAAATGGTCACACAGAGGACACATTTTAGACGTGTTTTCAGTTCCACATGTGCGAGGAGAATACGTTTATGAGCCACCTTGCACACATGCAGCATTACCGCTGTACAAGGTGGCCTTTAAAACGTACAAACGCCTGGGGGAGGGGGGACAGGTTCCCTTCAATTTCAGTTCTTGTGTCTGCGTGGCTTTTGCAGGACACGATGCCGGCTGCACAGCAGGGGAACAGCTGGCGGTGCTGAACCCCACTGACACATTGGCTGGTGTTTTTCTCTGTGCAGCTAGCAGTACCGGGCCCCAACTGGCGGTGTTGGAGCCCGGGGTCAGCAGGAGGAGGAGATGGAGCAGAGTGTAGGCCGAAGCCTGCACTGGCGGCAGCTTTTGGGTCTGTTGTGCCTGCGTGGCAGTTGCAGGACACGTTGCCGGCTGCACAGCAGGGGAACAGCTGGCGGTGCTGAACCCCACTCACACATTGGCTGGTGTTTTTCTCTGTGCAGCTAGCAGTACCGGGCCCCAACTGGCGGTGTTGGAGCCCAGGGCTCTGCAGGGGGAGCAGAGTGTAGGCCGAAGCCTAATTGAACCAATTTCAAAGGTAACCTTTAACCCCCCCTCAGGGGTTACAAAGTAGAAGAGCCACAGCTTATGCAGCAGTAGTGCTGCACAAGTCAAAGGTTGCTCTTTTAATTTCGCTCCTTGCACACGCTGAATGAAACACGTATAACATTTAGCCCTTTATACAGTCAAACTGTGTTGGAGGCGCGAGTTCCCTTTGTAATGAGACGCAGCACAGATGTCAAGAATCCCACCTTGGTGCTGGGTGCAGCCTCCTGAGCATTGTTATTTGCTGTACAGGAGTCTGCGCTGTCGTGTTATCCCCTGGCCTAGCGCTGTTAGCGCTGCCCATGTTCTGGCATCATTTAATGTCGGCCGGTGCGGTTCGCGATGACCATGAATCCCAGCCCCGCAGTGTCTTAACATTGTTAAAACACTGCGGGGCTGGGATTCAGGTCCTGGCGCAGCACATATGTTCGCCTCTCACACTCGGGTCCTTACACCCGCTTCAGACTGTGCGGCGTCATCTGATCCCTTATCGCATGCCACGGCCATGAAGCCGCACAGTCCGCAGAAGGCGGAAGGAGATGAGGGACAGGCGAACTGATGCACTGATCATGCCCATCAATCACACCCTCGCAGTCCCAATAAATAAGACAACGAGGGGCGTTGTGTGGGTCAGGGCGGCCGCAGAGGCGCAGGCAGCCAAACAATGATGCCAGAAGACGGGCAGCGCTACCAAGGGGGTTGCAGCGTGTCATTACAAAGGAAAGTCACACCACCGGGACGGTTAAATGGTCACACAGAGGACACATTTTAGACGTGTTTTCAGTTCCACATGTGCGAGGAGAATACGTTTATGAGCCACCTTGCACACATGCAGCATTACCGCTGTACAAGGTGGCCTTTAAAACGTACAAACGCCTGGGGGAGGGGGGACAGGTTCCCTTCAATTTCAGTTCTTGTGTCTGCGTGGCTTTTGCAGGACACGATGCCGGCTGCACAGCAGGGGAACAGCTGGCGGTGCTGAACCCCACTGACACATTGGCTGGTGTTTTTCTCTGTGCAGCTAGCAGTACCGGGCCCCAACTGGCGGTGTTGGAGCCCGGGGTCAGCAGGAGGAGATGGAGCAGAGTGTAGGCCGAAGCCTGCACTGGCGGCAGCTTTTGGGTCTGTTGTGCCTGCGTGGCAGTTGCAGGACACGTTGCCGGCTGCACAGCAGGGGAACAGCTGGCGGTGCTGAACCCCACTCACACATTGGCTGGTGTTTTTCTCTGTGCAGCTAGCAGTACCGGGCCCCAACTGGCGGTGTTGGAGCCCAGGGCTCTGCAGGGGGAGCAGAGTGTAGGCCGAAGCCTAATTGAACCAATTTCAAAGGTAACCTTTAACCCCCCCTCAGGGGTTACAAAGTAGAAGAGCCACAGCTTATGCAGCAGTAGTGCTGCACAAGTCAAAGGTTGCTCTTTTAATTTCGCTCCTTGCACACGCTGAATGAAACACGTATAACATTTAGCCCTTTATACAGTCAAACTGTGTTGGAGGCGCGAGTTCCCTTTGTAATGAGACGCAGCACAGATGTCAAGAATCCCACCTTGGTGCTGGGTGCAGCCTCCTGAGCGTTGTTATTTGCTGTACAGGAGTCTGCGCTGTCGTGTTATCCCCTGGCCTAGCGCTGTTAGTGCTGCCCATGTTCTGGCATCATTTAATGTCGGCCGGTGCGGTTCGCGATGACCATGAATCCCAGCCCTGCAGTGTCTTAACATTGTTAAAACACTGCGGGGCTGGGATTCAGGGCCTGGCGCAGCACATATGTTCGCCTCTCACACTCGGGTCCTTACACCCGCTTCAGACTGTGCGGCGTCATCTGATCCCTTATCGCATGCCACGGCCATGAAGCCGCACAGTCCGCAGAAGGCGGAAGGAGATGAGGGACAGGCGAACTGATGCACTGATCATGCCCATCAATCACACCCTCGCAGTCCCAATAAATAAGACAACGAGGGGCGTTGTGTGGGTCAGGGCGGCCGCAGAGGCGCAGGCAGCCAAACAATGATGCCAGAAGACGGGCAGCGCTACCAAGGGGGTTGCAGCGTGTCATTACAAAGGAAAGTCACACCACCGGGACGGTTAAATGGTCACACAGAGGACACATTTTAGACGTGTTTTCAGTTCCACATGTGCGAGGAGAATACGTTTATGAGCCACCTTGCACACATGCAGCATTACCGCTGTACAAGGTGGCCTTTAAAACGTACAAACGCCTGGGGGAGGGGGAACAGGTTCCCTTCAATTTCAGTTCTTGTGTCTGCGTGGCTTTTGCAGGACACGATGCCGGCTGCACAGCAGGGGAACAGCTGGCGGTGCTGAACCCCACTGACACATTGGCTGGTGTTTTTCTCTGTGCAGCTAGCAGTACCGGGCCCCAACTGGCGGTGTTGGAGCCCGGGGTCAGCAGGAGGAGGAGATGGAGCAGAGTGTAGGCCGAAGCCTGCACTGGCGGCAGCTTTTGGGTCTGTTGTGCCTGCGTGGCAGTTGCAGGACACGTTGCCGGCTGCACAGCAGGGGAACAGCTGGCGGTGCTGAACCCCACTGACACATTGGCTGGTGTTTTTCTCTGTGCAGCTAGCAGTACCGGGCCCCAACTGGCGGTGTTGGAGCCCAGGGCTCTGCAGGGGGAGCAGAGTGTAGGCCGAAGCCTAATTGAACCAATTTCAAAGGTAACCTTTAACCCCCCCTCAGGGGTTACAAAGTAGAAGAGCCACAGCTTATGCAGCAGTAGTGCTGCACAAGTCAAAGGTTGCTCTTTTAATTTCGCTCCTTGCACACGCTGAATGAAACACGTATAACATTTAGCCCTTTATACAGTCAAACTGTGTTGGAGGCGCGAGTTCCCTTTGTAATGAGACGCAGCACAGATGTCAAGAATCCCACCTTGGTGCTGGGTGCAGCCTCCTGAGCGTTGTTATTTGCTGTACAGGAGTCTGCGCTGTCGTGTTATCCCCTGGCCTAGCGCTGTTAGCGCTGCCCATGTTCTGGCATCATTTAATGTCGGCCGGTGCGGTTCGCGATGACCATGAATCCCAGCCCCGCAGTGTCTTAACATTGTTAAAACACTGCGGGGCTGGGATTCAGGGCCTGGCGCAGCACATATGTTCGCCTCTCACACTCGGGTCCTTACACCCGCTTCAGACTGTGCGGCGTCATCTGATCCCTTATCGCATGCCACGGCCATGAAGCCGCACAGTCCGCAGAAGGCGGAAGGAGATGAGGGACAGGCGAACTGATGCACTGATCATGCCCATCAATCACACCCTCGCAGTCCCAATAAATAAGACAACGAGGGGCGTTGTGTGGGTCAGGGCGGCCGCAGAGGCGCAGGCAGCCAAACAATGATGCCAGAAGACGGGCAGCGCTACCAAGGGGGTTGCAGCGTGTCATTACAAAGGAAAGTCACACCACCGGGACGGTTAAATGGTCACACAGAGGACACATTTTAGACGTGTTTTCAGTTCCACATGTGCGAGGAGAATACGTTTATGAGCCACCTTGCACACATGCAGCATTACCGCTGTACAAGGTGGCCTTTAAAACGTACAAACGCCTGGGGGAGGGGGGACAGGTTCCCTTCAAGTTCAGTTCTTGTGTCTGCGTGGCTTTTGCAGGACACGATGCCGGCTGCACAGCAGGGGAACAGCTGGCGGTGCTGAACCCCACTGACACATTGGCTGGTGTTTTTCTCTGTGCAACTAGCAGTACCGGGCCCCAACTGGCGGTGTTGGAGCCCGGGGTCAGCAGGAGGAGATGGAGCAGAGTGTAGGCCGAAGCCTGCACTGGCGGCAGCTTTTGGGTCTGTTGTGCCTGCGTGGCAGTTGCAGGACACGTTGCCGGCTGCACAGCAGGGGAACAGCTGGCGGTGCTGAACCCCACTCACACATTGGCTGGTGTTTTTCTCTGTGCAGCTAGCAGTACCGGGCCCCAACTGGCGGTGTTGGAGCCCAGGGCTCTGCAGGGGGAGCAGAGTGTAGGCCGAAGCCTAATTGAACCAATTTCAAAGGTAACCTTTAACCCCCCCTCAGGGGTTACAAAGTAGAAGAGCCACAGCTTATGCAGCAGTAGTGCTGCACAAGTCAAAGGTTGCTCTTTTAATTTCGCTCCTTGCACACGCTGAATGAAACACGTATAACATTTAGCCCTTTATACAGTCAAACTGTGTTGGAGGCGCGAGTTCCCTTTGTAATGAGACGCAGCACAGATGTCAAGAATCCCACCTTGGTGCTGGGTGCAGCCTCCTGAGCGTTGTTATTTGCTGTACAGGAGTCTGCGCTGTCGTGTTATCCCCTGGCCTAGCGCTGTTAGCGCTGCCCATGTTCTGGCATCATTTAATGTCGGCCGGTGCGGTTCGCGATGACCATGAATCCCAGCCCCGCAGTGTCTTAACATTGTTAAAACACTGCGGGGCTGGGATTCAGGGCCTGGCGCAGCACATATGTTCGCCTCTCACACTCGGGTCCTTACACCCGCTTCAGACTGTGCGGCGTCATCTGATCCCTTATCGCATGCCACGGCCATGAAGCCGCACAGTCCGCAGAAGGCGGAAGGAGATGAGGGACAGGCGAACTGATGCACTGATCATGCCCATCAATCACACCCTCGCAGTCCCAATAAATAAGACAACGAGGGGCGTTGTGTGGGTCAGGGCGGCCGCAGAGGCGCAGGCAGCCAAACAATGATGCCAGAAGACGGGCAGCGCTACCAAGGGGGTTGCAGCGTGTCATTACAAAGGAAAGTCACACCACCGGGACGGTTAAATGGTCACACAGAGGACACATTTTAGACGTGTTTTCAGTTCCACATGTGCGAGGAGAATACGTTTATGAGCCACCTTGCACACATGCAGCATTACCGCTGTACAAGGTGGCCTTTAAAACGTACAAACGCCTGGGGGAGGGGGGACAGGTTCCCTTCAATTTCAGTTCTTGTGTCTGCGTGGCTTTTGCAGGACACGATGCCGGCTGCACAGCAGGGGAACAGCTGGCGGTGCTGAACCCCACTGACACATTGGCTGGTGTTTTTCTCTGTGCAGCTAGCAGTACCGGGCCCCAACTGGCGGTGTTGGAGCCCGGGGTCAGCAGGAGGAGGAGATGGAGCAGAGTGTAGGCCGAAGCCTGCACTGGCGGCAGCTTTTGGGTCTGTTGTGCCTGCGTGGCAGTTGCAGGACACGTTGCCGGCTGCACAGCAGGGGAACAGCTGGCGGTGCTGAACCCCACTCACACATTGGCTGGTGTTTTTCTCTGTGCAGCTAGCAGTACCGGGCCCCAACTGGCGGTGTTGGAGCCCAGGGCTCTGCAGGGGGAGCAGAGTGTAGGCCGAAGCCTAATTGAACCAATTTCAAAGGTAACCTTTAACCCCCCCTCAGGGGTTACAAAGTAGAAGAGCCACAGCTTATGCAGCAGTAGTGCTGCACAAGTCAAAGGTTGCTCTTTTAATTTCGCTCCTTGCACACGCTGAATGAAACACGTATAACATTTAGCCCTTTATACAGTCAAACTGTGTTGGAGGCGCGAGTTCCCTTTGTAATGAGACGCAGCACAGATGTCAAGAATCCCACCTTGGTGCTGGGTGCAGCCTCCTGAGCGTTGTTATTTGCTGTACAGGAGTCTGCGCTGTCGTGTTATCCCCTGGCCTAGCGCTGTTAGCGCTGCCCATGTTCTGGCATCATTTAATGTCGGCCGGTGCGGTTCGCGATGACCATGAATCCCAGCCCCGCAGTGTCTTAACATTGTTAAAACACTGCGGGGCTGGGATTCAGGGCCTGGCGCAGCACATATGTTCGCCTCTCACACTCGGGTCCTTACACCCGCTTCAGACTGTGCGGCGTCATCTGATCCCTTATCGCATGCCACGGCCATGAAGCCGCACAGTCCGCAGAAGGCGGAAGGAGATGAGGGACAGGCGAACTGATGCACTGATCATGCCCATCAATCACACCCTCGCAGTCCCAATAAATAAGACAACGAGGGGCGTTGTGTGGGTCAGGGCGGCCGCAGAGGCGCAGGCAGCCAAACAATGATGCCAGAAGACGGGCAGCGCTACCAAGGGGGTTGCAGCGTGTCATTACAAAGGAAAGTCACACCACCGGGACGGTTAAATGGTCACACAGAGGACACATTTTAGACGTGTTTTCAGTTCCACATGTGCGAGGAGAATACGTTTATGAGCCACCTTGCACACATGCAGCATTACCGCTGTACAAGGTGGCCTTTAAAACGTACAAACGCCTGGGGGAGGGGGGACAGGTTCCCTTCAATTTCAGTTCTTGTGTCTGCGTGGCTTTTGCAGGACACGATGCCGGCTGCACAGCAGGGGAACAGCTGGCGGTGCTGAACCCCACTGACACATTGGCTGGTGTTTTTCTCTGTGCAGCTAGCAGTACCGGGCCCCAACTGGCGGTGTTGGAGCCCGGGGTCAGCAGGAGGAGGAGATGGAGCAGAGTGTAGGCCGAAGCCTGCACTGGCGGCAGCTTTTGGGTCTGTTGTGCCTGCGTGGCAGTTGCAGGACACGTTGCCGGCTGCACAGCAGGGGAACAGCTGGCGGTGCTGAACCCCACTCACACATTGGCTGGTGTTTTTCTCTGTGCAGCTAGCAGTACCGGGCCCCAACTGGCGGTGTTGGAGCCCAGGGCTCTGCAGGGGGAGCAGAGTGTAGGCCGAAGCCTAATTGAACCAATTTCAAAGGTAACCTTTAACCCCCCCTCAGGGGTTACAAAGTAGAAGAGCCACAGCTTATGCAGCAGTAGTGCTGCACAAGTCAAAGGTTGCTCTTTTAATTTCGCTCCTTGCACACGCTGAATGAAACACGTATAACATTTAGCCCTTTATACAGTCAAACTGTGTTGGAGGCGCGAGTTCCCTTTGTAATGAGATGCAGCACAGATGTCAAGAATCCCACCTTGGTGCTGGGTGCAGCCTCCTGAGCGTTGTTATTTGCTGTACAGGAGTCTGCGCTGTCGTGTTATCCCCTGGCCTAGCGCTGTTAGCGCTGCCCATGTTCTGGCATCATTTAATGTCGGCCGGTGCGGTTCGCGATGACCATGAATCCCAGCCCCGCAGTGTCTTAACATTGTTAAAACACTGCGGGGCTGGGATTCAGGGCCTGGCGCAGCACATATGTTCGCCTCTCACACTCGGGTCCTTACACCCGCTTCAGACTGTGCGGCGTCATCTGATCCCTTATCGCATGCCACGGCCATGAAGCCGCACAGTCCGCAGAAGGCGGAAGGAGATGAGGGACAGGCGAACTGATGCACTGATCATGCCCATCAATCACACCCTCGCAGTCCCAATAAATAAGACAACGAGGGGCGTTGTGTGGGTCAGGGCGGCCGCAGAGGCGCAGGCAGCCAAACAATGATGCCAGAAGACGGGCAGCGCTACCAAGGGGGTTGCAGCGTGTCATTACAAAGGAAAGTCACACCACCGGGACGGTTAAATGGTCACACAGAGGACACATTTTAGACGTGTTTTCAGTTCCACATGTGCGAGGAGAATACGTTTATGAGCCACCTTGCACACATGCAGCATTACCGCTGTACAAGGTGGCCTTTAAAACGTACAAACGCCTGGGGGAGGGGGGACAGGTTCCCTTCAATTTCAGTTCTTGTGTCTGCGTGGCTTTTGCAGGACACGATGCCGGCTGCACAGCAGGGGAACAGCTGGCGGTGCTGAACCCCACTGACACATTGGCTGGTGTTTTTCTCTGTGCAGCTAGCAGTACCGGGCCCCAACTGGCGGTGTTGGAGCCCGGGGTCAGCAGGAGGAGGAGATGGAGCAGAGTGTAGGCCGAAGCCTGCACTGGCGGCAGCTTTTGGGTCTGTTGTGCCTGCGTGGCAGTTGCAGGACACGTTGCCGGCTGCACAGCAGGGGAACAGCTGGCGGTGCTGAACCCCACTCACACATTGGCTGGTGTTTTTCTCTGTGCAGCTAGCAGTACCGGGCCCCAACTGGCGGTGTTGGAGCCCAGGGCTCTGCAGGGGGAGCAGAGTGTAGGCCGAAGCCTAATTGAACCAATTTCAAAGGTAACCTTTAACCCCCCCTCAGGGGTTACAAAGTAGAAGAGCCACAGCTTATGCAGCAGTAGTGCTGCACAAGTCAAAGGTTGCTCTTTTAATTTCGCTCCTTGCACACGCTGAATGAAACACGTATAACATTTAGCCCTTTATACAGTCAAACTGTGTTGGAGGCGCGAGTTCCCTTTGTAATGAGACGCAGCACAGATGTCAAGAATCCCACCTTGGTGCTGGGTGCAGCCTCCTGAGCGTTGTTATTTGCTGTACAGGAGTCTGCGCTGTCGTGTTATCCCCTGGCCTAGCGCTGTTAGCGCTGCCCATGTTCTGGCATCATTTAATGTCGGCCGGTGCGGTTCGCGATGACCATGAATCCCAGCCCCGCAGTGTCTTAACATTGTTAAAACACTGCGGGGCTGGGATTCAGGGCCTGGCGCAGCACATATGTTCGCCTCTCACACTCGGGTCCTTACACCCGCTTCAGACTGTGCGGCGTCATCTGATCCCTTATCGCATGCCACGGCCATGAAGCCGCACAGTCCGCAGAAGGCGGAAGGAGATGAGGGACAGGCGAACTGATGCACTGATCATGCCCATCAATCACACCCTCGCAGTCCCAATAAATAAGACAACGAGGGGCGTTGTGTGGGTCAGGGCGGCCGCAGAGGCGCAGGCAGCCAAACAATGATGCCAGAAGACGGGCAGCGCTACCAAGGGGGTTGCAGCGTGTCATTACAAAGGAAAGTCACACCACCGGGACGGTTAAATGGTCACACAGAGGACACATTTTAGACGTGTTTTCAGTTCCACATGTGCGAGGAGAATACGTTTATGAGCCACCTTGCACACATGCAGCATTACCGCTGTACAAGGTGGCCTTTAAAACGTACAAACGCCTGGGGGAGGGGGGACAGGTTCCCTTCAATTTCAGTTCTTGTGTCTGCGTGGCTTTTGCAGGACACGATGCCGGCTGCACAGCAGGGGAACAGCTGGCGGTGCTGAACCCCACTGACACATTGGCTGGTGTTTTTCTCTGTGCAGCTAGCAGTACCGGGCCCCAACTGGCGGTGTTGGAGCCCGGGGTCAGCAGGAGGAGATGGAGCAGAGTGTAGGCCGAAGCCTGCACTGGCGGCAGCTTTTGGGTCTGTTGTGCCTGCGTGGCAGTTGCAGGACACGTTGCCGGCTGCACAGCAGGGGAACAGCTGGCGGTGCTGAACCCCACTCACACATTGGCTGGTGTTTTTCTCTGTGCAGCTAGCAGTACCGGGCCCCAACTGGCGGTGTTGGAGCCCAGGGCTCTGCAGGGGGAGCAGAGTGTAGGCCGAAGCCTAATTGAACCAATTTCAAAGGTAACCTTTAACCCCCCCTCAGGGGTTACAAAGTAGAAGAGCCACAGCTTATGCAGCAGTAGTGCTGCACAAGTCAAAGGTTGCTCTTTTAATTTCGCTCCTTGCACACGCTGAATGAAACACGTATAACATTTAGCCCTTTATACAGTCAAACTGTGTTGGAGGCGCGAGTTCCCTTTGTAATGAGACACAGCACAGATGTCAAGAATCCCACCTTGGTGCTGGGTGCAGCCTCCTGAGCGTTGTTATTTGCTGTACAGGAGTCTGCGCTGTCGTGTTATCCCCTGGCCTAGCGCTGTTAGCGCTGCCCATGTTCTGGCATCATTTAATGTCGGCCGGTGCGGTTCGCGATGACCATGAATCCCAGCCCCGCAGTGTCTTAACATTGTTAAAACACTGCGGGGCTGGGATTCAGGGCCTGGCGCAGCACATATGTTCGCCTCTCACACTCGGGTCCTTACACCCGCTTCAGACTGTGCGGCGTCATCTGATCCCTTATCGCATGCCACGGCCATGAAGCCGCACAGTCCGCAGAAGGCGGAAGGAGATGAGGGACAGGCGAACTGATGCACTGATCATGCCCATCAATCACACCCTCGCAGTCCCAATAAATAAGACAACGAGGGGCGTTGTGTGGGTCAGGGTGGCCGCAGAGGCGCAGGCAGCCAAACAATGATGCCAGAAGACGGGCAGCGCTACCAAGGGGGTTGCAGCGTGTCATTACAAAGGAAAGTCACACCACCGGGACGGTTAAATGGTCACACAGAGGACACATTTTAGACGTGTTTTCAGTTCCACATGTGCGAGGAGAATACGTTTATGAGCCACCTTGCACACATGCAGCATTACCGCTGTACAAGGTGGCCTTTAAAACGTACAAACGCCTGGGGGAGGGGGGACAGGTTCCCTTCAATTTCAGTTCTTGTGTCTGCGTGGCTTTTGCAGGACACGATGCCGGCTGCACAGCAGGGGAACAGCTGGCGGTGCTGAACCCCACTGACACATTGGCTGGTGTTTTTCTCTGTGCAGCTAGCAGTACCGGGCCCCAACTGGCGGTGTTGGAGCCCGGGGTCAGCAGGAGGAGGAGATGGAGCAGAGTGTAGGCCGAAGCCTGCACTGGCGGCAGCTTTTGGGTCTGTTGTGCCTGCGTGGCAGTTGCAGGACACGTTGCCGGCTGCACAGCAGGGGAACAGCTGGCGGTGCTGAACCCCACTCACACATTGGCTGGTGTTTTTCTCTGTGCAGCTAGCAGTACCGGGCCCCAACTGGCGGTGTTGGAGCCCAGGGCTCTGCAGGGGGAGCAGAGTGTAGGCCGAAGCCTAATTGAACCAATTTCAAAGGTAACCTTTAACCCCCCCTCAGGGGTTACAAAGTAGAAGAGCCACAGCTTATGCAGCAGTAGTGCTGCACAAGTCAAAGGTTGCTCTTTTAATTTCGCTCCTTGCACACGCTGAATGAAACACGTATAACATTTAGCCCTTTATACAGTCAAACTGTGTTGGAGGCGCGAGTTCCCTTTGTAATGAGACGCAGCACAGATGTCAAGAATCCCACCTTGGTGCTGGGTGCAGCCTCCTGAGCGTTGTTATTTGCTGTACAGGAGTCTGCGCTGTCGTGTTATCCCTTGGCCTAGCGCTGTTAGCGCTGCCCATGTTCTGGCATCATTTAATGTCGGCCGGTGCGGTTCGCGATGACCATGAATCCCAGCCCCGCAGTGTCTTAACATTGTTAAAACACTGCGGGGCTGGGATTCAGGGCCTGGCGCAGCACATATGTTCGCCTCTCACACTCGGGTCCTTACACCCGCTTCAGACTGTGCGGCATCATCTGATCCCTTATCGCATGCCACGGCCATGAAGCCGCACAGTCCGCAGAAGGCGGAAGGAGATGAGGGACAGGCGAACTGATGCACTGATCATGCCCATCAATCACACCCTTGCAGTCCCAATAAATAAGACAACGAGGGGCGTTGTGTGGGTCAGGGCGGCCGCAGAGGCGCAGGCAGCCAAACAATGATGCCAGAAGACGGGCAGCGCTACCAAGGGGGTTGCAGCGTGTCATTACAAAGGAAAGTCACACCACCGGGACGGTTAAATGGTCACACAGAGGACACATTTTAGACGTGTTTTCAGTTCCACATGTGCGAGGAGAATACGTTTATGAGCCACCTTGCACACATGCAGCATTACCGCTGTACAAGGTGGCCTTTAAAACGTACAAACGCCTGGGGGAGGGGGGACAGGTTCCCTTCAATTTCAGTTCTTGTGTCTGCGTGGCTTTTGCAGGACACGATGCCGGCTGCACAGCAGGGGAACAGCTGGCGGTGCTGAACCCCACTGACACATTGGCTGGTGTTTTTCTCTGTGCAGCTAGCAGTACCGGGCCCCAACTGGCGGTGTTGGAGCCCGGGGTCAGCAGGAGGAGGAGATGGAGCAGAGTGTAGGCCGAAGCCTGCACTGGCGGCAGCTTTTGGGTCTGTTGTGCCTGCATGGCAGTTGCAGGACACGTTGCCGGCTGCACAGCAGGGGAACAGCTGGCGGTGCTGAACCCCACTCACACATTGGCTGGTGTTTTTCTCTGTGCAGCTAGCACATCTGGGCCCCAACTGGCGGTGTTAGAGCCCAGGGTCAGCAGGAGGAGCAGGGGGAGCGGAGTGTAGGCCGAAGCCTGCACTGGAGCAAGTTGAAAGGAAACTTTTAACCCCCCCCCCCAGGCGTTTGTAGCTGGAAGAGCCATCGTGTACAGCACTAATGCTGGAAAAGGTAAACTTAGCTCTTTTAAAGGGAACCTGTCACCACGTTTTTGGAAGATGGGATAAAAATAGCGTTAAATAGGGGCAGAGGTGGGCGTTACATTAGTGTGTGTGTTATGCGTTTATTACCCACCTAAGTTGCCGAAATAACTTTGCAAAGTCTCCGTTTTCGCCTGTCAATCAGGCTGGTCAGGTCACATGGGCGTGGTGTCTTCACCCAGATTTGGCGTAGTTTTCCGTTGGTGGCGTAGTGGTGTGCGCATGCCCAAAGTCCGGAATCCTCTTCCAGGGGATTTAAAATAGCGCGGTGTTCGTTATTGCATTGGTGATCGGTGGGCGCGGCCATCTTCCTTTGGCCGCGCGTGCGCAGAAGCGGCGCTCTGCTGGCCGCGGCTTCAGGAAAATGGCCGCGGGATGCCGCGCGTGCGCAGATGGATATCGCGGCGGCCATTTTCCTGAAGCCGCGGCCAGCAGAGCGCCGCTTCTGCGCACGCGCGGCCAAAGGAAGATGGCCGCGCCCACCGATCACCAATGCAATAACGAACACCGCGCTATTTTAAATCCCCTGGAAGAGGATTCCGGACTTTGGGCATGCGCACACCACTACGCCACCAACGGAAAACTACGCCAAATCTGGGGGAAGACAACGCCCATGCGACCTGACCAGCCTGATTGACAGGCGAAAACGGAGACTTTGCAAAGTTATTTCGGCAACTTAGGTGGGTAATAAACGCATAACACACACACTAATGTAACGCCCACCTCTGCCCCTATTTAACGCTATTTTTATCCCATCTTCCAAAAACGTGGTGACAGGTTCCCTTTAATTATGGTCCTTGCAGATGCTGAACCTAACACCTATGAAATGTGTCCCCTCACAGCGTTCAACCGTCCGGTTGTAAAATCCAATAATAATATATATAATCACTTACATATGGAAAGAACCAAGGGTATAGGGAAAGTGTATGATACAGTTTCTGAAGGTCTTGTCATTGATCATCTGTCCTCTGCATGTCAAAAGCTAGGGGTGTTTGTGAAGCCCAACCTATATTTGGATGTCTAGCGTTATTTCTAGCCGGTAAACAAGTGTAACTAAGATAAGGAATATTCTGGAATCTACTTTTATGGTATAGACCATTGGCATGGAACTGGGTTACCTTATATGGATATTATGTAGGAGAAAATAGAAACCCATGAAAGCCTATGGGACGGATTTGTATATAAACCGTCTCTTCTCAGCATGTGGTGGAGTCCTCATACCTTGAGCCTCTCTACACGGACGAACACATCATCATGCCACAAGACCATATGTAAGATCTCTGCTTGCTTTCATTTTCTTTTTAACCTAATACTTGAATTTGTGTAATGAACTTATAACTTACTTTTTCTTCATTTTTGTAATCACTTTTTGAATGGACATTAAATGAGTTCTGTTTTATCCACACAATTCTATTTTTGCTTTTCTTCCCAATCCTCACTAAGATACATTTTTTCTAACATTTTGGCGAGCCTTAGCCAGATCTGATTTTTTGTCTTTTCTGGGAGGAATTTCAGCCTTTTCAGGGGGGAGTTTGCTAAAACACCTGTTTTGAGTTGTTAAAAGGCGCAGAAATTCTACTATATCGTGTTACAAAAGTCAGACTGAACCTACACACAGAAGTGAGGATACGTGATACAAGTCTTATCTACACGGAGCTCTGAGGAATCCATAAAGACACAGGAGGACCCTCTATTGACGATTGGATCATTCCAGGAGGAAAAGAATTTCCATAGGTAAGAGGAATGGAGTTTATCCATGAATTTTCTAAAAAGAGTAATATACAGTTTCAGTTTGTTCATAGCCATACAAACGCACAGTTATGGTCTAGTCTGTATAGCCAATGTGAAGCAGAGAATCTTAAAATTGATAAGAAGTTTTTTTCTATAAAAAAGTTGCAAAGGAAGCTTCAGAATGTAATGCACATGGTCCGAGTGTACAATAATTTAGTTTTTGATAAAACTGAAACACAGACACAAATATGTACTATTACACAAGACATTGATCATACTGACATACAAGGTGTCACACAAGAAGCTGATGGAGATTACTTTGACTGTCCAAATTGTTTGATATTGTCTGAACATATTGAACAATTGGAAGATCAAATTGATACCAGAACAGAATTATTGTCCAAATTGAGACAAGATATTAAAAAAGCTTCTGTTGTTACACGATCAAAAGACCAAGAAGACAATGCTGCCGCATCATTTATACCTGACACACAAGAATTAGATGAATCAGTAGATTTACATGCAGAAGAATTGCAACGGAAAAAATTCCATGACAGAGCTGCACGCATTAATCTAAAAATACACGATCAGTTAATGAAAATTGCAAAAGACATTCCAAAATTCAATGACAAGATGGATGCCTTTTACAATGCAGACATTTTTGAATCAAACACAGACAAATACAATCTTAATGATGAACAGAAAAACAAGATTTTCAAAGTATGGTTACCCTCACATATGGGAAGAAGGTTACAGACCACACCCAGATTAAATGAGAACCATGAATTGACACATAGTACAAGAGAAGACAGACTTAGGCAATTAAATTCTTACATCACAGGAGAGGCCACTCCGAATGCTGAAATTTTGGAATCATTAAAAACTAATATTAATGAGGATCCATTTGTATTTTTGGTAAAATTTGAGCAGGCCTATAGAATGGTGATGGAAATTGGGCCTAATCAGGAACCAACATCCATGATCAGATTTTTTGTGAAAAAGTTAAAATATTTGGATCCTGCCTCAGAACAGATGGCTAGTACTCAGCCATCATTGCAAGAAGCAACAGTTTTTATCGACAGAGTAAGGAGATCCATGAAGCAAAATCAGGTAAAGGCTAAAATAGCTGTAATTCATGGAAAAGAGGATAGTCAGCTGAAACTTAGACCCACAGTAACATTCAAGAGCAGAGATTACGTGGATCAAAGAGGTAAAAATACTACACAAAGAAACAATATCCATTGTTATTTCTGTGGTATACCTGGACACTTAAAGTGGCAATGCAGAAAATTCTTGAGAGCAGAATCAGAGACAGGTACACAAGGGACAGGTAATCTTGGAAGGGAAAATGGTCTCATGCCAAAAGTATCCACCAAACCTTCTGCACCTCCAATACAATCTAATGCTCCCACTCACACTGACAACAGACAAACGCAGTCTCCATATGCACCATTAATCAGACAGATCCAAGAGATGACAGTTAAGGAGACTGAGTCCAGAAATAGAATGCCGAGTGCTTTCAAGAAGGACACTGGACTTCTCCCATCTCCTTCATCCTTCTGACAATCACAGACAATTCCAACACCTCATCCACTGGAATTTGTGACTCAAGTTACATTAGATGAATGTGGAAGACCATTTGTCAAGGTAAATCTAGCAGGACAGAATGTTGTATTTCTCATTGATACAGGAGCTCAGTTAAGTGTCACAAATCTTGATCTGAAGCTACAACCAGATTCACCAGTTTGTACAATTGTTGGTTTTAGTGGAAAAGGTGGAACTAGAGCAACCTTAGTTACTGATGTGATATTGGAAATACCTAGTTCTTTCAAAACAGGAATTGACATTTGGTATTGTCGTGACTCTGAAAATATACTTGGCACGGATTTTATGCAGAAATTTGGATGGGTTGTTGATCTAGGAAATCAGGTGATCTGGAAGGATTCTAATGGTTGTAAACCTGTAGTCATTGATCCTAGTGATTATAGCCATGTTGGAAGTATTTGCTTAAATGATGTTGTGTCAGCAGATCATCTGTGGCCTGAAACTGGTGGTGATGAGGTATTGACAGAAATTGTACAGCTTTTTCCTTCTCTTTGGGCTCAGTTCAGGAATGAAGTAGGGACCATGAAAGATGTAATTGTAAATGTCGAGGGGCGTGATCCCCCACCTCAGCGTCAGTATAAATTGCCTCCAGAATCAATTGAGTCTATGTCAAAGATCATACAGGAATTGTTAAAACAAGGTGTCATCCGAAAGGCTAATTCTGTAAGTAACAATCCTTTGTGGTGTGTTTTGAAGTCTGATGGTTCTTATCGGATGATATTGGATCTGCGGATGTTTAATAAACATACTCCCAATGTAGCACCCATTGTTGCAGATACTCATGACATGATGGCAAGGTTGAATGCAAAGGCAAAATACTTTTCTGTACTAGACATCAGTAATGGCTTTTTCAGTATACCTCTTGAAAAGAGTTGTCAATACAAGTTTGCTTTTACTTTCTTGGATGAGCAATACCTGTTTTGCAGGTTACCTCAGGGAGCTCATTTGTCACCGAGTATATTTCATCAGGCATTGGCAAAGGTATTAGCTAAATTTTCAAGGCCAGACTGTATTTTACAGTATGTGGATGATATTTTGCTATCTACTGATGATAAGGAGTCACATGTTACACTTCTGAAAGAGTTGTTTGAGCTGCTGCATGATGCAGGGTTGAAATTGAACACAAAAAAGGTCAAATTGCTGCAGACTGAGGTCAGATTCTTAGGGGTATTGTTGAGCCCAGGTAAAAGACAACCATTGCAGGAACGGATCGATGCAATTGCTTCTTTGCCAGTTCCAACATCATACAAGGCAGTACGACATTTCTTGGGTCTTATAAATTTTTCAAGGGAGTTCATTGAGAATTTTGCAGACAAAGCCAGGCCTTTGTATGATCTTTTAAAATTTGAAAATAGTGAGTATTTTGGTCCTTGGGGTGATGAACAACAAACCTCATTTGAACAATTGAAAATGAATTTACAAACTGCACCTGCTTTATCCACAGTAGATCCTACGGCTCCATTTGCTTTGCAAGTGCACACATCAGAGACTTCTGTGTCTGCTGTGCTGCTGCAGTTGCAAGAAGAGTGGAGAATTTTGGGCTATTTTTCTAAGCTTCTCTCACCTGTTGAAAGAGGGTTTGAGACATGTGCAAGACACCTGGTAGGTGTGTACTTTGCAGTCAAAGCAACTGAACACATTGTTGGGTTCAACAAAATTACTTTGCAAACTCCTCATTCTACACTAAAACTTCTCTTTGAGAATAATATCCCAGGTGTGTCACATCAGAGATTTGCTCATTGGTTATTGTCATTGTCTCCCAAACAAATTGAGGTAGATTACAAAGCCAAATATGTTCTTCCTCAGTTGATGCAATATGAAGGACAAACTCATGATTGTTTGCAGTCTTTTCAGGATCCATGTCCATCGCTTTTCAGACGGAAGGCAGAGGCAACAGATGAACCAATTTTTGTTGATGGTTCCAGATTTTATGCAGATGGACACTACTATGCAGGATATTCCATTTTTTATCCTAAAAGAGAACAGGTAGTAAAACACAAATTACCAAGTCATTTTTCAGCTCAAAGGGCAGAGCTAGAAGCAGTGAAAATGGTGCTACAGCTGAACGAAGCTGATGATCAGTGTCCCATTGTAATCTACAGTGATAGCTCCTATGTTGTTAGATCACTGACAGATTATTTGCCAGTTTGGGAAAAAAGAGGCTATGTAGATTCTTCAAATAAGACTCTTGTACATAGTGACACACTGAAAACAATTTTCAAAATAGCATCAAAAACCCCTAATGGTTTTGCTATTGTCAAAGTACCAGCCCATAAAAAAACTGATGATGAATTATCTGTAGGAAATGCTACTGCAGATAGGTTAGCCAAAGAGGCAGCCCTGACAGGAGAAGAAGTGTTTCAACCAGAGACTATTGAGCTTTTAGCAGTTCAAAGAACGGACACGCATATCCCTTCTTTTGCGGAAGAACAGGAGAAAGACACATCTCTTGTTGCTTCCCGGGTTGATCCAAAACCTCCCTTTGTTTGTGAAAACGGGGTTTTGTGTCATGACGTAAGCGGGGAGTTGCGTCCTGTTGTACCAAAACATCTACAGGCTGAGTTCACAAAATATAATCATGAAAGTTTGGGTCATTTGGGCCAACAGAAATTGTTAGACATTCTCAGAGAGAAATTTTACTGGGAAAAGATGGAAGAGACAGTACAAAGTATTGTCCAATCATGTCTCATTTGTGCCCAAATTAATCCAAGACCAAAAGGACAGAAACCGCCACTACTCCGAACCGCACCTGCAGATGGTCCATGGTCTACACTACAAATCGACTACATTGGTCCGTTACCATCAGGTAAAAATGGTCTCAGGTATGCATTGGTTGTGGTAGATGTTTTTTCCAAATGGGTTGAAATTTTACCTGTCAGAAAAGATGATGCTTTGTCTACAGCTAGATCATTAGTTAATCATGTCTTTTGTACTTGGGGGATCCCAAGAATTATCTCCTCTGATCGAGGAAGTCACTTTACAGGAAAAATCATGCAAGCCGTTTGTACTATTCTAGGGGTACAACAACAGTTCCATGTACCTTATCATCCACAGTCTGCTGGTATTGTGGAAAGGATGAATAGGACAATAAAATCCAGAATTGCCAAGATGCTATTGGACAAAGGCAATACTTGGGTTGATGCCGTACCTTTTGTATTGTTGAGTGTGAGAGGAACAACTTCTTCCACAACTCAGTTCACTCCTTTTGAACTAATGACAGGAAGAAAAATGCCATTGATTTTTCCACATGAACCATTTTTGTCTACATCTCAAAAAGATGCTGTTGCAAGGTCCAAATGGTTGCAATTGTTGCAGGAAAATTTGAAAACAATTCTTCCTCATGCTGCATCAAGAATGCAGAGAATGGAGCCACCATCCATATGAGTCTAAATTCAAAAAAGGGGCTCAGGTGATGATCAAAACTTTCAGGAAGAATGGACCTTGGGAAAGTAACTGGGAAGGTCCCTTTGATATCATTGAAACCATGGGACAAGTTATGATTCTTGTGCAACGAGCATCAAACGTGGTTAAAAATACCCGCAGGCAACAAAGAGTGTGGGTACATGTTGATCAATGCAAATTGTATATTGCAAAATAATGATACTGCATTTCTTTTAGGAAGAAATGAATTCCAATAAGAGCTGGAATACGGAACACCATGACCTTGATGGAAGGGATTCAACACCAATCCTTCGAGAAAAGACGACAGTTCCCAGGAAAAGTTACTATCTGATGGGAATCGCATTTCTGCTGCTATGTACTATTTCAACTGTGATCTACGCAGAAGACATCTTACATTGTGAAACAGACACTAGTGAAGTGAATGAACCTTTCAGAAGAACTCTACATTCGAGGAAACCAAGAGGATCAAGTTTACAAAACCTTAAAGATGAAGATATACCGGACAATTCAGTAGATATTACTGGAAACATCTGCATGGGTTATGGGGTGAAATGCTGTATTGAGCTACACTTCATACACGACACTAACATAATATTACATGCTACTACAGGACCTAAGGCTGGGTTTATACAGTTACAAGGAGATTATGTACACAATAATAAGACGGGTACATGGGAATGTAATCCTACAGATGTGTTATACTGGAATATAGAGATAAGAGGTGAAGAGAAAGCTGTGTGGTCAGGAGATATTACAAATGATATGATCACAAAAGGAAAAGTTGGAACATCCAAAACAGATAATTGGTTGAAAACACAACTTTTTGGGAAAACTTTAGATCCTTCATTACTTTCTATTACAGAAGGAGATGAAGATTGGGTAAAAACATGGAACTTCCAGATAACTAGAGAACCAGTACAAGTACAGGTATCTGTAATTTTTACAGTAACTAATACTATAGTTCCAGAAGTAAGGGTTACACCACAAACAGTACATAGCCAAGAAAATATGTCTCCTTTGTCATTAAAATGCAATACAAGGTTAGAGTTACCTTCGGAATCTCTGTTAACCTGGACCAAAGATAATTTATTTTTGGGAAGTTTTGCAAGTGGTCCAACAAATGTTATACACAGAGGTCAATCCGGAAATGTGAGATGGTTGAATAAGAATTTTATTTTTTCTGTAGATAATCCATCTCCTAAGGATTCTGGACTTTACCAATGTTGCGTTTTAACGAAAAATAATTACAAACAATGCAAAAATGTAAATGTAAATATATGGTCAGCAGTAGATAATGCTTGCACACAGACAAGATTTCAACCATCTACTCCTTTCCAAATTAACCAATTCCAATCTAAACCTATATTACGAGATGGAGTGTTTATGACTATGATATGGACTTTTAACATGTCTAATTGGAAAATTTCTTCTAGATATCCTCAATGTCAATCACATCTCATTAATATGGAAATGGGAATAGAACAATGGTTTGGGAAAAGAACTCCAACACAAGTTAGAAGTAAGAGGGGAGTGTTGGAAGGTATTTTGGGGGGATTAGGTACAGTAGGAAGTCTAATTAACACTATGGACATACATACACTTAAATCAGATTTGGAAAATATTGGGTATATCGGAGGTAAAGGAGTAAAGATTCAGAAAAGTTTGAATCAAGTTCTTGAGAAAATGGTTTTGACTACTGCTTCTGTATTGGGGTCTTCTGTCTCACATCTACAAGATGCTACTTTAGCATTAATAGAAAGTGAACAGGAATCTCAAGTGGCCAAAACATGTCTAGAAATTCAGATTGAATATTCCACCAATCTAAAAATGATTGCACAAGCCTTACAAAGTGGAATTACTCCTTTAGGACTAATGAGAAATTTGCCTACAGAATATAGTTTTGCATTAAATCATACAGATTTGTGGGTAAATAAGTGGTTAGGATGTGACCAGGATATTTGTGTAGGAACATCACTGATTCCAGTGTCGGGAAGAGAAGAAACCCTAGTTCCTATAACTGTTCTGGGAATCCCTGTTAGTCACACACAATTGCTATATTATCAATTACAGTACACAGATTTTGCATTTGACGGAACAAACACTGAACAATTAGACATTTCTTCATGTTTACATTTTGTTTCTAAGGTAATGTGTTTACCTGGACAGGATAAAGTCATTTATCATTCATGTTTCAATAATCATACCTCATGTCATGCCAGAGTTGAGAATGTACACACGATCCATGACTTGGTGACACCAGTAAGCGCTAATAAGATTTGTTTCCAAGTTATGACAGAGAAAGAAGTTGTTTCTGCATACTTTTCATCTTGTGTACATGCTGAAAATCTGACAATAGGTTTATATTGTATCGAGGGAAATGTGAAAACTCTCTCAAAGGAGGAAGGAAGTATTAATATTACGTTAATAGGCTCAAGAAACCTAAAAATCCTTCCAATACAGTTCAATTTGTCCCAAATAAATAATTTTCCTTGGAATATGTGGACAAATGAGATAAAGAAAGACAAGGGTTTGTTAAATTTGTTAACAAAACAATTAAAAGAAGCTGAAATTGTATTCAGACATGAGCAAGGGAATTTAAATGATATTGAACATGAATGGACAAGTATGTCAGGCTCATCTTGGTGGAAAAATTTAGGAAAATCAGTAACTAGTTGGTCACAGTCTTCAACGAAGATGGCAGTAGGAAATGTATTATCTAATCCGATTGTTATTATATTTATTATAGTTTTGCTGTGTATAATATATCAAATAGTTATTATGTGTAAAATTAAGAACATTTATAAAAAGATAAAGACAGAAATGAAAAAGGAAGATGACATTTTAAGAGAAATGCTGAAAAGAAAAATATAATTCTCTAATCTAATTTTAGTTTTCAAAACTCAGGTGACATTCGAGACAGATGTTAATACAAGGTTTTCAGAATAAAGAATGAATGTGATACGAATGGTGAGAGAAAGATTTTAGGGTTAATTATGATATTCTCAAATCATAATCAGGGGGGAATGTAAAATCCAATAATAATATATATAATCACTTACATATGGAAAGAACCAAGGGTATAGGGAAAGTGTATGATACAGTTTCTGAAGGTCTTGTCATTGATCATCTGTCCTCTGCATGTCAAAAGCTAGGGGTGTTTGTGAAGCCCAACCTATATTTGGATGTCTAGCGTTATTTCTAGCCGGTAAACAAGTGTAACTAAGATAAGGAATATTCTGGAATCTACTTTTATGGTATAGACCATTGGCATGGAACTGGGTTACCTTATATGGATATTATGTAGGAGAAAATAGAAACCCATGAAAGCCTATGGGACGGATTTGTATATAAACCGTCTCTTCTCAGCATGTGGTGGAGTCCTCATACCTTGAGCCTCTCTACACGGACAAACACATCATCATGCCACAAGACCATATGTAAGATCTCTGCTTGCTTTCATTTTCTTTTTAACCTAATACTTGAATTTGTGTAATGAACTTATAACTTACTTTTTCTTCATTTTTGTAATCACTTTTTGAATGGACATTAAATGAGTTCTGTTTTATCCACACAATTCTATTTTTGCTTTTCTTCCCAATCCTCACTAAGATACATTTTTTCTAACACCGGTAGGTGGAACTTTCCTTTGTCATGTGACGCAGCACAGCCGTCATTTTTACCCCCTTGGCGCCGTACGCTGCCTCCTCAGCGTTGTTTGAATCTGTCCCGGAGCCTGCGCTGTTAGGTTACCCCTTGGCCATGCACACATTTTGCGCTGCCCGTCTTCTGACATCATTTGCTGTCAGGCTGGCTGCGCCTGTGTGGGTGCGCTGTCCGAGATTCAGCCTCGCGGTGTCATGTAATGTAATCCCACCGCGGGCCTGGGATCCGTGGCCATGCGCAGTGCATATCCTCGCCTCTCACTCCCCTCCCTACGGCTTCTTAAGACTGTGCGGTGTCACGGCCGTGGCATGCTATTAGGGACCAGCTGACAACGAACAGTCTTTAGAAGCCGTAGGGAGGGGAGTGAGAGGCGAGGATATGCACTGCGCATGGCCACGGATCACAGGCCCGCGGTGGGATTACATTACATGACACCGCGAGGCTGAATCTCGGACAGCGCACCCACACAGGCGCAGCCAGCCTGACAGCAAATGATGTCAGAAGACGGGCAGCGCAAAATGTGTGCATGGCCAAGGGGTAACCTAACAGCGCAGGCTCCGGGACAGATTCAAACAACGCTGAGGAGGCGGCGTACGGCGCCAAGGGGGTAAAAATGACGGCTGTGCTGCGTCACATGACAAAGGAAAGTTCCACCTACCGGACGGTTGAACGCTGTGAGGGGACACATTTCATAAGTGTTAGGTTCATCATCTGCAAGGAGCACCACGAAAAGAGGCACTTTTTCCCTTTGCATCATTACTGCTGCACAAGGTGGCTCCTTCAGTAACAAACGCCTGGGGGGGGGGGGGACAGGTTCCCTTAAATTTAACTTGTTGTGCCTGCGTGGCGGTCGCAGTACACGTTGCCGTATACACAGCAGGGGAACAGCTGGCGGTGCTGAACCCCACTAACACATTGGCGAGGTGTTTGGCTCTGTGCGTACAGCACTTCTGGACGGCAACTGGCGGTGTTGGAGCCCAGGGACAGGTGGAGGAGGAGGAGGTTGGAGGAGGTTGGAGGGATTGCCACACACACAGCAGGGGAACAGCTGACGTTACTGAACCCCAATAACAGAGGAGGGACTGTTGACTGTGCGTACAGCACTTCTGGACGGCAACTGGCGGTGTTGGAGCCCAGGGACAGGTGGAGGAGGAGGAGGTTGGAGGAGGTTGGAGGGATTGCAACACACACAGCAGGGGAACAGCTGACGTTACTGAACCCCAATAACAGAGGAGGGACTGTTGACTGTGCGTACAGCACTTCTGGATGGCAACTGGCGGTGTTGAAGCCCAGGGACAGGTGGAGGAGGAGGAGGTTGGAGGAGGTTGGAGGGATTGCCACACACACAGCAGGGGAACAGCTGACGTTACTGAACCCCAATAACAGAGGAGCGACTGTTGACTGTGCGTACAGCACTTCTGGACGGCAACTGGCGGTGTTGGAGCCCAGGGACAGGTGGAGGAGGAGGAGGTTGGAGGAGGTTGGAGGGATTGCCACACACACAGCAGGGGAACAGCTGACGTTACTGAACCCCAATAACAGAGGAGGGACTGTTGACTGTGCGTACAGCACTTCTGGACGGCAACTGGCGGTGTTGGAGCCCAGGGACAGGTGGAGGAGGAGGAGGTTGGAGGAGGTTGGAGGGATTGCCACACACACAGCAGGGGAACAGCTGACGTTACTGAACCCCAATAACAGAGGAGCGACTGTTGACTGTGCGTACAGCACTTCTGGACGGCAACTGGCGGTGTTGGAGCCCAGGGACAGGTGGAGGAGGAGGAGGTTGGAGGAGGTTGGAGGGATTGCCACACACACAGCAGGGGAACAACTGACGTTACTGAACCCCAATAACAGAGGAGGGACTGTTGACTGTGCGTACAGCACTTCTGGACGGCAACTGGCGGTGTTGGAGCCCAGGGACAGGTGGAGGAGGAGGAGGTTGGAGGAGGTTGGAGGGATTGCCACACACACAGCAGGGGAACAGCTGACGTTACTGAACCCCAATAACAGAGGAGGGACTTTTGACTGTGCGTACAGCACTTCTGGACGGCAACTGGCGGTGTTGGAGCCCAGGGACAGGTGGAGGAGGAGGAGGTTGGAGGAGGTTGGAGGGATTGCCACACACACAGCAGGGGAACAGCTGACGTTACTGAACCCCAATAACAGAGGAGCGACTGTTGACTGTGCGTACAGCACTTCTGGACGGCAACTGGCGGTGTTGGAGCCCAGGGACAGGTGGAGGAGGAGGAGGTTGGAGGAGGTTGGAGGGATTGCCACACACACAGCAGGGGAACAGCTGACGTTACTGAACCCCAATAACAGAGGAGCGACTGTTGACTGTGCGTACAGCACTTCTGGACGGCAACTGGCGGTGTTGGAGCCCAGGGACAGGTGGAGGAGGAGGAGGTTGGAGGAGGTTGGAGGGATTGCCACACACACAGCAGGGGAACAGCTGACGTTACTGAACCCCAATAACAGAGGAGCGACTGTTGACTGTGCGTACAGCACTTCTGGACGGCAACTGGCGGTGTTGGAGCCCAGGGACAGGTGGAGGAGGAGGAGGTTGGAGGAGGTAGGAGGGATTGCCACACACACAGCAGGGGAACAGCTGACGTTACTGAACCCCAATAACAGAGGAGGGACTGTTGACTGTGCGTACAGCACTTCTGGACGGCAACTGGCGGTG
The DNA here is from genome assembly GCF_051348905.1 of Ranitomeya variabilis. Taxonomy (NCBI): domain Eukaryota; kingdom Metazoa; phylum Chordata; class Amphibia; order Anura; family Dendrobatidae; genus Ranitomeya; species Ranitomeya variabilis. The sequence goes on from NC_135239.1 coordinate 131,526,176, forward strand.
TTGAAGCCCAGGGACAGGTGGAGGAGGAGGAGGTTGGAGGAGGTTGGAGGGATTGCCACACACACAGCAGGGGAACAGCTGACGTTACTGAACCCCAATAACAGAGGAGCGACTGTTGACTGTGCGTACAGCACTTCTGGACGGCAACTGGCGGTGTTGGAGCCCAGGGACAGGTGGAGGAGGAGGAGGTTGGAGGAGGTTGGAGGGATTGCCACACACACAGCAGGGGAACAGCTGACGTTACTGAACCCCAATAACAGAGGAGGGACTGTTGACTGTGCGTACAGCACTTCTGGACGGCAACTGGCGGTGTTGGAGCCCAGGGACAGGTGGAGGAGGAGGAGGTTGGAGGAGGTTGGAGGGATTGCCACACACACAGCAGGGGAACAGCTGACGTTACTGAACCCCAATAACAGAGGAGCGACTGTTGACTGTGCGTACAGCACTTCTGGACGGCAACTGGCGGTGTTGGAGCCCAGGGACAGGTGGAGGAGGAGGAGGTTGGAGGAGGTTGGAGGGATTGCCACACACACAGCAGGGGAACAACTGACGTTACTGAACCCCAATAACAGAGGAGGGACTGTTGACTGTGCGTACAGCACTTCTGGACGGCAACTGGCGGTGTTGGAGCCCAGGGACAGGTGGAGGAGGAGGAGGTTGGAGGAGGTTGGAGGGATTGCCACACACACAGCAGGGGAACAGCTGACGTTACTGAACCCCAATAACAGAGGAGGGACTTTTGACTGTGCGTACAGCACTTCTGGACGGCAACTGGCGGTGTTGGAGCCCAGGGACAGGTGGAGGAGGAGGAGGTTGGAGGAGGTTGGAGGGATTGCCACACACACAGCAGGGGAACAGCTGACGTTACTGAACCCCAATAACAGAGGAGCGACTGTTGACTGTGCGTACAGCACTTCTGGACGGCAACTGGCGGTGTTGGAGCCCAGGGACAGGTGGAGGAGGAGGAGGTTGGAGGAGGTTGGAGGGATTGCCACACACACAGCAGGGGAACAGCTGACGTTACTGAACCCCAATAACAGAGGAGCGACTGTTGACTGTGCGTACAGCACTTCTGGACGGCAACTGGCGGTGTTGGAGCCCAGGGACAGGTGGAGGAGGAGGAGGTTGGAGGAGGTAGGAGGGATTGCCACACACACAGCAGGGGAACAGCTGACGTTACTGAACCCCAATAACAGAGGAGGGACTGTTGACTGTGCGTACAGCACTTCTGGACGGCAACTGGCGGTGTTGAAGCCCAGGGACAGGTGGAGGAGGAGGAGGTTGGAGGAGGTTGGAGGGATTGCCACACACACAGCAGGGGAACAGCTGACGTTACTGAACCCCAATAACAGAGGAGCGACTGTTGACTGTGCGTACAGCACTTCTGGACGGCAACTGGCGGTGTTGGAGCCCAGGGACAGGTGGAGGAGGAGGAGGTTGGAGGAGGTTGGAGGGATTGCCACACACACAGCAGGGGAACAGCTGACGTTACTGAACCCCAATAACAGAGGAGCGACTGTTGACTGTGCGTACAGCACTTCTGGACGGCAACTGGCGGTGTTGGAGCCCAGGGACAGGTGGAAAAGCAGAGGAACACAATGTAGGCCGAAGCCTGAGAAAGTCGAAAGGGAACCTTTAACCCCCCCCCAAGGCGTTTGTAGCTGAAAGAGCCAGCTTGTGCAGCACAAAAGATGCAAAAGGAAAAGGTGGCTCTTTTCATCATGCTCCTTGCAAACACAGAACTAAACACTTATAAAATGTGTCCCCTGCAACCGTAAAACCGTCCCGGAGGTGGGACTTTCCTTCGTAATGTGACGCAGCACAGCCGTCATTCCTACCCCCCCGGCGCCGCGCACCGCCTCCTCAGCGTTGTTTGATTCCGTCCCGGAGCCTGCGCTGTTATGTTATCCCGTGGCCAGGCACACTTAGCGCTGCCCGTCTTCTGGCATCATTTGGTGTCAGGATGGCTGCGCCTGTGCGGCCGCGCTGGCCGAGAGCCCGCCTCGCAGTGTCTTCTGATTTAATCCCACTGGGGGCCTGGGATCCATGGACATGCGCAGTGCATATCCTCGCCTCTCACTCCCCTCCCTACGGCTTCTTAAGACTGTGCGGTGTCACGGCCGTGGCATGCTATTAGGGACCAGCTGACACCGAACAGTCTGAAGAAGCCATAGGGAGATGAGTGAGAGGTGGAGGTTCAGATATGCACTGCGCATGTCCATGGATCCCAGGCCCCCAGTGGGATTAAATCAGAAGACACTGCGAGGCGGGCTCTCTGCCAGCGCGGCCGCACAGGCGCAGCCATCCTGACACCAAATGATGCCAGAAGACGGGCAGCGCTAAGTGTGCCTGGCCACGGGATAACATAACAGCGCAGGCTCCGGGACGGAATCAAACAACGCTGAGGAGCCGGTGCGCGGCGCCGGGGGGGTAGGAATGACGGCTGTGCTGCGTCACATTACGAAGGAAAGTCCCACCTCCGGGACGGTTTTACGGTATCAGTGGACACATTTTATAAGTGTTAAGTTCTGCGTGTGCAAGGAGCTAAACAAAAATAGCTACCTTTTCCTTGTGCAGCATTACTGCTGCACAAGGTGGCTCTTTCAGTAACAAACGCCTTGGGGGGGGGGGACAGATTCCCTTACATTTCAGTTGTTGTGTCAGTGTGGCGGTCGCATGACACATTGCCGGCTACACAGCTGGGGATCAGCTGACGTTACTGAAACCCAATAACACTGGGTCGTATGTTTTGACTGTGCAGACGGCACTTCTGAGCCTCAACTGGCGTTGTTGGAGCCCAGGAATTTAAGTTCAGGTGGTAGAAAGATGAACACAACAGGAGACCTGGATAACGTATACAGTGACCTAATTATTTAATCAGGAGGAGGAGTGGCAAATTCCTGCGAGATCCAGGCCTTGTTCATTTTCAGGAAAGTAAGCCGGTCAACGTTATCGGAGGATAGTCGCATGCGACGGTCAGTTAGTACACCACCTGCAGCACTAAAGACACGTTCCGATAATACACTGGCCGCAGGGCAAGACAGCACCTCCAATGCATACTGGCTTAGCTCTGGCCATGTATCCAGCTTTGAGACCCAAAACTTGAAAGGGGAAGAGCCGTCTGGGAGTACAGCAAGAGGGCAAGACATGTAGTCTGTCACCATCTGACGGAACCGTTGCCTCCTGCTGACTGGAGCCGTCTGTGATGGTGTAGACTTTTGTGGGGGGCACAGAAAACTGTGCCACAGTTGGGCCATACTGGTCTTGCCTTGGGCAGAGGCACTGCTTCTGCTCCCTCTTTGTGCAGAGCCTCCACCACTGCCTGGACGCACTGAGCTGCTTTGGAATGCACTAGCAGCACTTCTCTCAGTTGGAATGGAGAAGATGATGGAATTGACCAGTGTGTCTTGGTACTCCCGCATTTTTCGCTCCCGGTTCAACGGTGTGATGAGGCTTTCTACGTTGTCCCGGTAGCGAGGATCGAGGAGGGTGAACACCCAATAATCAGACATGTTGAGAATGTGGGCGATGCGGCGGTCGTTTCTCAGGCACTGCAGCATGTAATCCACCATGTGCTGCAGACTGCCAACTGCCCAAGAAACGCTGTCCCCTGCTGGAGGCGTGATCTCTGCCTGCTCGTCATCACCCCACCCTCGCTGTACACACTGAGTACTGGACAATTCGGTAACTCCCTCCTCTGGACGGACGTCTTCCTCCTCCATTGACTCCTCCTCATCCTCCTCACAAACTGTCCCCTGCCTACGCGTTTGTGAGGAACCACGTGGCGCTGACTGTCCAGAAGATGATGGAAATGGTGAATCCTCATCCTCCACCTCTTCCACAACATCATCCCTTAGCGCTTGCAGTGATTTTTCAAGCAGGCAGATAAGGGGGACAGTCATGCTGACTAGTGCATCATCTGCACTCGCCATCCGCGTGGAATAATCAAAGGGACGCAAAACCTGGCAGACGTCATTCATAGTGGCCCACTCTGTGGTTGTGAAGTCTGTACGGCGCTGACTGCGACTTTTTTGCGCCTGAAGCAGCTGGTACTCCATTACAGCTTGCTGCTGCTCACACAACGGCTCCAACATATGTAACGTGGAATTCCACCTGGTAGGTAGGTCACATATGATGCGATGTTCCGGCAGGCGGTGTCGGCGCTGCAGAGCCGCAATGCGCGCTTTTGCCGTGCTGGAACGCCGCAAGTGAGCACACTCTAGGCGGACCTTGTGCAGCAGTGCATCAAGATCCGGATAGTCCCTCAAAAAGCTCTGCACGACCAAATTGAGCACATGTGCCAGACATGGGATGTGAGTGAGGTTGCCGAGGCCCAGAGCTGCCACCAGATTTCGGCCATTATCACACACTACCATGCCTGGCTGGAGATTCGCTGGCACAAACCACACATCGCTCTCCTGCTTGATGGCATTCCAGAGCTCCTGCGCTGTGTTGCTACGATTCCCCAAAAAAATTAATTTCAAGACGGCCTGTTGACGTTTGGCCACGGCTGTGCTCATGTCGGTCGTAACAGGTACACGTTCATCACGGGTCCATGTGGAGGTGGACTGTGACGGCTCCTGCAGCGATGATTCTGAGGAACTGGTGTAAGAGGAGGAGTCAATGCGTACAGAATGGATTCCTGCAATCCTTGGAGTGGGCAGGACACGTCCTGCGCCACTCGCATGGTCTGTACCTGGCTCAACGACATTAACCCAATGGGCAGTGAGGGAAAGGTATCGCCCCTGTCCATGTTGACTGGTCCACGCATCGGTGGTGAGGTGGACCTTGCTACTGACGGCGTTCAGTAGCACGTGTTTTATGTGTCCCTCCACATGCTTGTGCAGGGCAGGGACGGCTTGCCTGCTGAAGTAAAAGCGGCTGGGCACATTGTACTGTGGGACTGCCAATGACATCAAGTCACGGAAGCTGTCAGTCTCCACCAGCCTGAATGACAGCATTTCCAGTGACAGCAGTTTGGCAATGCCTGCAGTCAGAGCCTGTGCTCGTGGGTGGTTTGACGAGAAAGGCCACCTTTTCTCCCATGCCTGTACTACCGATGGCTGTAGACTGGGCTGGGAGTGTGTGGATGACTGGGAAAGTGGTGCTGCGGGTGGAATTACAGCGGGTCTCTGGACAACAGGGCCAGAGGTTCTTCCACGGCGATCCTGGGAGGAAGCCGAACCAGCTGCGTGTGAGCTAGAGGAAGAGGCAACACGAGCTGAAGAGGTGGTAGCTGCCGCTGTTGGTTGGCCTACCTCTTCAGTGTGTTTTTCTAACTCCGCCGGGTGCCTGTTGCGCACATGTTTCCACATGTTGGAGGTATTGAGGTTGCTGACATTTCGACCTCTTTTGACTTTTTGATGACACACGTTGCATCTGACATAGCAAATGTCATCTGCAACTGTGTCAAAAAAGGACCAGGCACTGCAAGTCTTGGGAGCGCCCTTTTTGGCTTTTGGAAGAGACATGCTCCTAACGGGTGCCAAAGCGGAGGCTGCAGGATCCGCAGTCTTCCCCCTCCCTCTCCCTCTTTGGGCCGTACGGGGAATCTCTTCCTCAGAGCTGCTCCCACCACCTTCCTGTCCCTCACGCCAAGATGGGTCGAGGACCTCATCATCTACACTACCCTCTGCCCCCAACTGCTCCTCCTGGGTAGTCTCAGCAGCAGAGCACGCACCAGTAAGTGGCACCTGAGTGTCATCATCAGCTGATGCGGCCTGCGATGTGGTGACCGGAGCCACTGGCCCACCCGCCTCTTCAGAGGAAGACAGAAAAAGCTGTTGGGCATCACTGCACCCTGCCTCTTCTTCCATTTCTCCAATGCTGCTTGGCTGGCCCCCTGTTTCCAAGCCAAGAGATTCAGAGAACAGAAGTAGAGACGGCTCCTGTCCTGGGCTCTCTGTCTGCCTGGGCAATTTGGCAGGTGGTGAAGAGACAGATGGCTGCTCTCCAGTGCTCTGTGTCTGAGAGGATGTGGCACTAATGGAAGTTGATGCATTAGCTGCCATCCATCCGACAACAGCTTCAATTTGTTCTTGACGCAGCAGCGGTGTACGGCGCTCTGACACAAAGCTGCGCATGAACGACTGTTGCCTGGTGAAAGTGGGTGCTGATGAGTCACCGGTGCCCGCAGCAGGCACAGAATCCCCACGTCCCCTCCCTGCTCCGCGCCCACGCCCACGCCCACGTGCCTTACTCACTGCCTTCTTCATCTTGGTTGACTGATAAAGATAAGCAGAAAAGTACTAACGGATTTGTGTGCTTATTCCTGAGCAACTCCTCCTAACAGGTATAAGAAACACTAATTTTCTAAAGTGTGGACTAGACTTTAATATGAGCTAATGTGGCCTACACAAATGTAAAGTGGTGTAACTGGTGTGTTTGGTGAACTTTATTATTTATTTATTTTTTGGGGGCTGAACTGACAACAGATAGAGCTGCAGTCACACGGAGACCGTGCAGACAGACGTAAACGGCGCTGCAAGGCCCAAAAACCCTCCTCTACGTTATCCTATGTAGTGTTTTTCCACAAGTTAGCTGGAGACGGGTGGAAAGACACTAATAGGATTTTTTTAAATAAATTAGCAGCAACCTACACTACTTGAAAAAAAAAGAAAATTGATTTGGCGGTATGACGCAGTGAACAACCTTGAGCTGGAGACAACCAGGCTATGGCTGCTCACAGACTACAGGGCGAGCTGCAATCACACGGAGACCGTGCAGACAGTCGTAAACGGCGCTGCAAGGCCCAAAAACCCTCCTCTACTTTATCCTATGTAGTGTTTTTCCACAAATTAGCTGGAGACGGGTGGAAAGACACTAATAGGATTTTTTTAAATAAATTAGCAGCAGACTACACTACTTGAAAAAAAATTAAAATTGATTTGGCGGTATGACGCAGTGAACAACCCTGAGCTGGAGACAACCAGGCTATGGCTACTCACAGACTACAGGGCGAGCTGCAGTCACACGGAGACCGTGCAGACAGCCGTAAACGGCGCTGCAAGGCCCAAAAACCCTCCTCTACTTTATCCTATGTAGTGTTTTTCCACAAATTAGCTGGAGACGGGTGGAAAGACACTAATAGGATTTTTTTAAATAAATTAGCAGCAGACTACACTACTTGAAAAAAAATTAAAATTGATTTGGCGGTATGACGCAGTGAACAACCCTGAGCTGGAGACAACCAGGCTATGGCTGCTCACAGACTACAGGGCGAGCTGCAGTCACACGGAGACCGTGCAGACAGCCGTAAACGGCGCTGCAAGGCCCAAAAACCCTCCTCTACTTTATCCTATGTAGTGTTTTTCCACAAATTAGCTGGAGACGGGTGGAAAGACACTAATAGGATTTTTTTAAATAAATTAGCAGCAGACTACACTACTTGAAAAAAAATTAAAATTGATTTGGCGGTATGACGCAGTGAACAACCCTGAGCTGGAGACAACCAGGCTACGGCTGCTCACAGACTACAGGGCGAGCTGCAGTCACACGGAGACCGTGCAGACAGCCGTAAACGGCGCTGCAAGGCCCAAAAACCCTCCTCTACTTTATCCTATGTAGTGTTTTTCCACAAATTAGCTGGAGACGGGTGGAAAGACACTAATAGGATTTTTTTGAATAAATTAGCAGCAGACTACACTACTTGAAAAAAAAAAAAAAAAAAAAGAACAGTATGAGGCAATGAACCACCCTCCCTGAACTGAATACAACCAGCTATGGATGGCCTATGTGGCTGCACTCAGACTAGAGAGTGGGCTGCACTCACACACACACACACACAGACCTTGCAGATCGCTGTGAAAACAGCGCTACAAGGCAAAAGCAAGGTGAATAGTAGGTGAACACAGCGGTTGCTAAATTAGCCTTTGGAAAGCACAAAGAAGCAAATCGCTATCTCTAAACTGTCCCTCAGTCAGCAAACAGCGTCCTGTCACTAACTGAATTCACAGCAGAGTGATCGCAAAATGGCGCCAGCGAATTTTAAACTGCAGCATGACATCATTTCAGCAGCCAATCACAGCCTTGCCAGTAGTTTCATGCCCTCCATGCTAAACAGGATGTGCCCACACTTGGAATCATACTCATTGGCTGAATTTCGGAATTTTGAATCTGGGAACTTCCGATTCCGGTATCCGATACGCGGCAAGTATCGGAATCCCGGTATCGGAATTCCGATACCGCAAGTATCGGCCGATACTTGCGGTATCGGAATGCTCAACACTACTCACAAGCATAAGTGAAGCGGTGAGCAGCAGTTTCTATTAGTATAGGACCCAATGAGGAAATGGGGAAAAATGTGAAATGTTTTCCGTTATCTCATACTAATAGAGACTGCTGCTCACTGCTTCACTTATGCTTGTAGGCCATTGGAAATAGCAGGAAAACGCATCATTCTAACAGAAGTTTTGACCCAGTGGGGAAATGGGGAAAAATGTGCACATTACACCCTACACTCTATAATCTACACCCTACACGCTACACCCTACACCCTACATGCTACACCCTACCCTCTACACCCTACACCCTACACGCTACACGCTACATGCTACACTCTACACTCTACACGCTACACGCTACACCCTACACTCTACACCCTACACCCTACACGCTACACCCTACACCCTACTACCTACACGCTACACGCTACACGCTACACCCTACACTCTACACCCTACACCCTACACGCTACACGCTACACTCTACACGCTACACGCTACACTCTACAAACTACACTCTACACCATACACCTTACACTCTACGTTCTACACCCTACACGCTACACCCTACATGCTACACTCTACGCGCTACACGCTTCACTCTACACCCTACACGCTACACTCTACACCCTACACGCTACACCCTACACTCTACACGCTACAAGCTACACGCTACACGCTACACTCTACACCCTACACGCTACGCCCTACAGCCTACACGCTACATGCTACATTCTACATCCTACATGCTACACCCTACACGCTACACACTACACTCTACACTCTACACTCTACATGCTACACGCTACACTCTACACCCTACAGGCTACACTCTACACACTACACCCTACACCCTTCACTCTACACCCTACACCCTACACCCTTCACGCTACACGCTACACGATACACGCTACACTCTACACCCTACACGCTACATGCTACACTCTACACCATACACGCTACACTTTACACCCTACACACTACACCCTACACCCTACATGCTACACGCTACACTCTACACTCTACACACTACACTATACACCCTACACGCTACACCCTACACTCTACACCCTACACCCTACACGCTATACTCTACACCCTATACGCTACACCCTACACTCAACACCCTACACCCTACACGCTACACGCTACACGCTACACGATACACGCTACACTCTACACCCTACACACTACTCTACACCCTACACCCTACACGCTACACCCTACACCCTACACGCTACATGCTACACTCTACACCCTACACGCTACACCCTACACTCTACACCCTACACGCTACACCCTACACCCTACACTCTACACGCTACACTCTACACCCTACACGCTACACCCTACACTCTACACCCTACACCCTACACGCTACACGCTACACGCTACACGCTACACCCTACACGCTACACCCTACACTCTACACCCTACACGCTACACGCTACACTCTACACCCTACACGCTACACGCTACATGCAACACACTACACCCTACACGTTTCACTTTACACCCTACACCCTACACGCTGCACTCTACACGCTACACCCTACACCCTACACCCTACACGCTACACGCTACATGCTACACGCTACACGCTACACTCTACACGCTACATGCTACACCCTACACGCTACACTCTACACCCTACACGCTACACCCCACACTCTACACGCTACATGCTACACGCTACACTCTACACCCTACACGCTACACCCTACACCCTACACCCTATACGCTACACTCTACACGCTACAAGCAACACGCAACACCCTACACGCTGCACTCTACACGCTACATGCTACTCGCTACACTCTACACCCTATACGCTACACCCTACACTCGACACCCTACACCCTACACCCTACGCGCTACACGCTACACGATACACGCTACACTGTACACCCTACACGCTACACTACTCTCTACACCCTACACCCTTCACCCTACACACTACACGCTACACCATACACTGTACACCCTACACGCTACATGCTACACTCTACACCCTACACGCTACACCCTACAATCTACACCCTACACGCTACACCCTACACCCTACATGCTACACGCTACACTCTCCACCCTTCACGCTACACCCTACACTCTACACCCTACACGCTACACGCTACACGCTACACTCTACACCCTACACGCTACACCACACACTCTACACCCTACACCCTACATGCTACACGCTACACTCTACACCCTAAACGCTACACTCTACACCCTTCACGCTACACTCTACACCCTACACGCTACAACTTACACTCTACACCCTACACCCTACACGCTACACTCTACACCCTATACGCTACACCCTACACTCTACACCCTACACCCTACACACTACACTATACACGCTACACTTTACACCCTACACGCTACACTCTACACCCTACACCCTACATGCTACACGCTACACGCTACACCCTACACTCTACACCCTACACCGTACACGCTACACTCTACACCCTACATTCTACACTCTACACCCTACACGCTACACACTACACCCTTCACGCTGCACACTACACGCTACAATCTACACCCTACACTCTACACCCTACACCCTACACGCTACATGCTACACTCTACACCCTACACGCTACACCCTACAACCTACATGCTACACCCTACACTCTACACCCTACACCCTACACGCTACACTCTACACCCTATACGCTACACCCTACACTCTACACCCTACACCCTACACGCTACACTATACACGCTACACTCTACACCCTACACGCTACACTCTACACCCTACACCCTACATGCTACACGCTACACCCTACACTCTACACTCTACACCCTACACGCTATACCATACACCCTACATGCTGCACACTACACGCTACAATCTACACCCTACACGCTACACCATACACTCTACACCCTACACGCTACACTCTACACCCTATACGCTTCACCCTACAATCTACACCCTACACCCTACACGCTACACGCTACACCCAACACCCTACACTGTGCACCCTACACGCTACATTCTACACTCTACACTCTACACCCTACACCCTACACGCTACACTATACACGCTACACTCTACACCCTACACGCTACACTCTGCACCCTACACCCTACATGCTACACGCTACACGCTACACCCTACACTCTACACCCTACACCCTACACGCTACACTCTACACCCTACATTCTACACTCTACACCCTACACGCTACACCCTACACCCTACACGCTGCACACTACACGCTACAATCTACACCCTACACACTACACCCTACACTCTACACCCTACACCCTACACGCTACATGCTACACTCTACACCCTACACGCTACACCCTACAACCTACATGCTACACCCTACACTCTACACCCTACACCCTACACGCTACACTCTACACCCTACACGCTACACCCTACACGCTACACCCTACACCCTAAACGCTACACGCTACACTCTACACCCTACACGCTACACGCTACATGCTACACTCTACACCCTACGCGCTACACTTTACACCCTACACCCTACACGCTACACTCTACACGCTACACCCTACACCCTACACCCTACACGCTACATGCTACACACTACACGCTACACGCTACAATCTACACGCTACATGCTACACCCTACACGCTACACTCTACACCCTACACGCTACACCCTACACTCTACACGCTACATGCTACACGCTACACGCTACACTCTACACCCTACACGCTACACCCTACACCCTACACCCTACACGCTACACTCTACACGCTACACGCTACACGCTACACCCTACACGCTGCACTCTACACGCTACACGCTACTCGCTACACTCTACACCCTATACGCTACACCCTACACTCAACACCCTACACCCTACACCCTACGAGCTACACGCTACACGATACACGCTACACTGTACACCCTACATGCTACACTACACTCTACACCCTACACCCTTCACCCTACACGCTACACGCTACACCATACACTCTACACGCTACACGCTACACCCTACACTCTACACCCTACACGCTACACTCTCCACCCTTCACGCTACACCCTACACTCTACACCCTACACGCTACACCCTACACTCTACACCCTACACGCTACACGCTACACGCTACACTCTACACCCTACACGCTACACCACACACTCTACACCATACACCCTACATGCTACACGCTACACGCTACACTCTACACCCTACACGCTACACTCTACACCCTTCACGCTACACTCTACACCCTACACGCTACAACCTACACTCTACACCCTACACCCTACACGCTACACTCTACACGCTACACTCTACACCCTACACGCTACACTCTACACCCTACACCCTACATGCTACACGCTACACCCTATACTCTACACTCTACACCCTACGCGCTACACCATACACCCTACATGCTGCACACTACACGCTACAATCTACACCCTACACGCTACACCATACACTCTACACCCTACACGCTACACTCTACACCCTATACGCTACACCCTACAATCTACACCCTACACCCTACACGCTACACGCTACACCCAACACTCTACACTGTGCACCCTACACGCTGCACTCTACACTCTACACTCTACACCCTACACCCTACACGCTACACCCTACACGCTACACCCTATACGCTACACCCTACACGATACACTCTACACCCTACACGCTACACTCTACACCCTACACACTACACTGTACACCCTACACCCTACATGCTACACTCTACACCCTACACGCTACATCCTACACTCTACACCCTACACCCTACATGCTACACGCTACACGCTACATGCTACACGCTACACCCTACACTCTACACCCTACACCCTACACGCTACACCACACACTCTACACCCTACACCCTACACGCTACACGCTACACGCTACACACTACACTCTACACCCTACACGCTACACTCTACACCCTCCACGCTACACTCTACACCCTACACGCTACAACCTACACTCTACACCCTACACCCTACACGCTACACTCTACACCCTATACGCTACACCCTACACTCTACACCCTACACCCTACACGCTACACTATACACGCTACACTCTACACCCTACACGCTACACTCTACACCCTACACCCTACATGCTACACGCTACACTCTACACACTACACGCTACACGCTACACTCTACACCCTACACGCTACACGCTACATGCAACACACTACACCCTACACGTTACACTTTACACCCTACACCCTACACGCTACACTCTACACGCTACACCCTACAACCTACACCCTACACGCTACACGCTACACGCTACACTCTACACGCTACATGCTACACCCTACACGCTACACTCTACACCCTACACGCTACACCCCACACTCTACACTCTACATGCTACACGCTACACTCTACACCCTACACGCTACACCCTACACCCTACACCCTATACGCTACACTCTGCACGCTACAAGCAACACGCAACACCCTACACGCTGCACTCTACACGCTACATGCTACTCGCTACACTCTACACCCTATACGCTACACCCTACACTTGAAACCCTACACCCTACTTCCTACGCGCTACACGATACACGATACACGCTACACTGTACACCCTACACGCTACACTACTCTCTACACCCTACACCCTTCACCCTACACGCTACACGCTACACCACACACTCTACACCCTACACGCTACATGCTACACTCTACACCCTACACGCTACACCCTACAATCTACACCCTACACGCTACACCCTACACCCTACATGCTACACGCTACACTCTCCACCCTTCACGCTACACCCTACACTCTACACCCTACACGCTACATGCTACACGCTACACGCTACACTCTACACCCTACACGCTACACCACACACTCTACACCCTACACCCTACATGCTACACGCTACACTCTACACCCTACACGCTACACTCTACACCCTTCACGCTACACTCTACACCCTACACGCTACAACCTACACTCTACACCCTACACCCTACACGCTACACTCTACACCCTATACGCTACACCCTACACTCTACACCCTACACCCTACACGCTACACTATACACGCTACACTCTACACCCTACACGCTACACTCTACACCCTACACCCTACATGCTACACGCTACACGCTACAACCTACACTCTACACCCTACACCGTACACGCTACACTCTACACCCTACATTCTACACTCTACACCCTACACGCTACACCCTACACCCTACACGCTGCACACTACACGCTACAATCTACACCCTACACACTACACCCTACACTCTACACCCTAAACCCTACACGCTACATGCTACACTCTACACCCTACACGCTACACCCTACAACCTACATGCTACACCCTACACTCTACACCCTACACCCTACACGCTACACTCTACACCCTACACGCTACACCCTACACGCTACACCCTACACCCTACACGCTACACGCTACACTCTACACCCTACACGCTACACGCTACATGCTACACTCTACACCCTACGCGCTACACTTTACACCCTACACCCTACACGCTACACTCTACACGCTACACCCTACACCCTACACCCTACACGCTACACGCTACACACTACACGCTACACGCTACAATCTACACGCTACATGCTACACCCTACACGCTACACTCTACACCCTACACGCTACACCCTACACTCTACACGCTACATGCTACACGCTACACGCTACACTCTACACCCTACACGCTACACCCTACACCCTACACCCTACACGCTACACTCTACACGCTACACGCTACACGCTACACCCTACACGCTGCACTCTACATGCTACACGCTACTCGCTACACTCTACACCCTATACGCTACACCCTACACTCAACACCCTACACCCTACACCCTACGAGCTACACGCTAAACGATACACGCTACACTGTACACCCTACATGCTACACTACACTCTACACCCTTCACCCTACATGCTACACGCTACACCATACACTCTACACGCTACACGCTACACCCTACACTCTACACCCTACACGCTACACCCTACATGCTACACGCTACACTCTCCACCCTTCACGCTACACCCTACACTCTACACCCTACACGCTACATGCTACACGCTACACGCTACACTCTACACCCTACACGCTACACCACACACTCTACACCCTACACCCTACATGCTACACGCTACACGCTACACGCTACACTCTACACCCTACACGCTACACTCTAAACCCTTCACGCTACACTCTACACCCTACACGCTACAACCTACACTCTACACCCTACACCCTACACGCTACACTCTACACCCTATACGCTACACCCTACACTCTACACCCTACACCCTACACGCTACACTATACACGCTACACTCTACACCCTACACGCTACACTCTACACCCTACATATGCTACACGCTACACCCTACACTCTACACTCTACACCCTACACGCTACACCATACACCCTACATGCTGCACACTACACGCTACAATCTACACCCTACACGCTACACCATACACTCTACACCCTACACGCTACACTCTACACCCTATACGCTACACCCTACAATCTACACCCTACACCCTACACGCTACACGCTACACCCTACACTCTACGCCCTACACCCTACACGCTACACTCTACACCCTACATTCTACACTCTACACCCTACACGCTACACCCTACACCCTACACGCTGCACACTACACACTACAATCTACACCCTACACACTACACCCTACACTCTACACCCTACACCCTACACGCTACATGCTACACTCTAGACCCTACACGCTACACCCTACAACCTACATGCTACACCCTACACTCTACACCCTACACCCTACACGCTAAACTCTACACCCTACACGCTACACCCTACACGCTACACCCTACACCCTACACGCTACACGCTACACTCTACACCCTACACGCTACACGCTACATGCTACACTCTACACCCTACGCACTACACTTTACACCCTACACCCTACACGGTACACTCTACACGCTACACCCTACACCCTACACCCTACACGCTACACGCTACACACTACACGCTACACGCTACAATCTACACGCTACATGCTACACCCTACACGCTACACTCTACACCCTACACGCTACACCCTACACTCTACACGCTACATGCTACACGCTACACGCTACACTCTACACCCTACACGCTACACCCTACACCCTACACCCTACACGCTACACTCTACACGCTACACGCTACACCCTACACGCTGCACTCTACACGCTACACGCTACTCGCTACACCCTATACGCTACACCCTACACTCAACACCCTACACCCTACACCCTACGAGCTACACGCTACACGATACATGCTACACTGTACACCCTACATGCTACACTACACTCTACACCCTACACCCTTCACCCTACACGCTACACCATACACTCTACACGCTACACGCTACACCCTACACTCTACACCCTACACGCTACACCCTACACCCTACATGCTACACGCTACACTCTCAACCCTTCACGCTACACCCTACACTCTACACCCTACACGCTACATGCTACACGCTACACGCTACACTCTACACCCTACACGCTACACCACACTCTCTACACCCTACACCCTACATGCTACACGCTACACGCTACACGCTACACTCTACACCCTACACGCTACACTCTACACCCTTCACGCTACGCTCTACACCCTACACGCTACAACCTACACTCTACACCCTACACCCTACACGCTACACTCTACACCCTATACGCTACACCCTACACTCTACACCCTACACCCTACACGCTACACTATACACGCTACACTCTACACCCTACACGCTACACTCTACACCCTACACCCTACATGCTACACGCTACACCCTACACTCTACACTCTACACCCTACACGCTACACCATACACCCTACATGCTGCACACTACACGCTACAATCTACACCCTACACGCTACACCATACACTCTACACCCTACACGCTACACTCTACACCCTATACGCTACACCCTACAATATACACCCTACACCCTACACGCTACACGCTACACCCAACACCCTACACTGTGCACCCTACACGCTACACTCTACACTCTACACTCTACACTCTACACCCTACACCCTACACGCTACACCCTACACGCTACACCCTATACGCTACACCCTACACGCTACACTCTACACCCTACACGCTACACTCTACACCCTACACACTACACTGTACACCCTACACCCTACATGCTACACTCTACACCCTACACGCTACATCCTACACTCTACACCCTACACCCTACATGCTACACGCTACACGCTACATGCTACACGCTACACCCTACACTCTACACCCTACACCCTACACCCTACACGCTACACCACACACTCTACACCCTACACCCTACATGCTACACGCTACACGCTACACTCTACACCCTACACGCTACACTCTACACCCTATACGCTACACCCTACAATATACACCCTACACCCTACACGCTACACGCTACACCCAACACCCTACACTGTGCACCCTACACGCTACACTCTACACTCTACACTCTACACCCTACACCCTACCCGCTACACCCTACACGCTACACCCTATACGCTACACCCTACACGCTACACTCTGCACCCTACACGCTACACTCTACACCCTACACACTACACTGTACACCCTACACCCTACATGCTACACTCTACACCCTACACGCTACATCCTACACTCTACACCCTACACCTACATGCTACATGCTACACGCTACATGCTACACGCTACACCCTACACTCTACACCCTACACCCTACACGCTACACCACACACTCTACACCCTACACCCTACATGCTACACGCTACACGCTACACGCTACACTCTACACCCTACACGCTACACTCTACACCCTTCACGCTACACTCTACACCCTACACGCTACAACCTACACTCTACACCCTACACCCTACACGCTACACTCTTCACCCTATACGCTACACCCTACACTCTACACCCTACACGCTACACTATACACGCTACACTCTACACCCTACACGCTACACTCTACACCCTACACCCTACATTCTACACGCTACACCCTACACTCTACACTCTACACCCTACACGCTACACCATACACCCTACATGCTGCACACTACACGCTACAATCTACACCCTACACGCTACACCATACACTCTACACCCTACACGCTACACTCTACACCCTATACGCTACACCCTACAATCTACACCCTACACCCTACACCCTTCATGCTACACGCTACACGATACATGCTACACTCTACACCCTACGCGCTACACCCTACACTCTACACCCTACACCCTACACCCTTCACGCTACACGCTACACGATAAATGCTACACTCTACACCCTACACGCTACACCCTACACTCTACACCCTACATCCTACATGCTACATGCTACACGCTACACTCTACACCCTACACGCTACACGCTACACTCTACACCCTATACGCTACACTCTACACCCTACACGCTACACCCTACACGCTACACTCTACACTTTACATCCTACACGCTACACCCTACACGCTACACCCTACACGCTACACTCTACACCCTACACGCTACACACTACACTCTACACCCTACACCCTACACCCTACACTCTACACCCTACACGCTACACCCTACACTCTACACCCTACACCCTACACGCTACACGCTACACTCTACACCCTACACGCTACACGCTACACCCAACACCCTACACTGTGCACCCTACACGCTACACTCTACACTCTACACTCTACACCCTACACCCTACACCCTACACGCTACACTATACACGCTACACTCTACACCCTACACGCTACACTCTACACCCTACACCCTACATTCTACACGCTACACCCTACACTCTACACCCTACACGCTACACCATACACCCTACATGCTGCACACTACACGCTACAATCTACACCCTACACGCTACACCATACACTCTACACCCTACACGCTACACTCTACACCCTATACGCTACACCCTACAATCTACACCCTACACCCTACACCCTTCATGCTACACGCTACACGATACATGCTACACTCTACACCCTACACGCTACACCCTACACTCTACACCCTACACCCTACACCCTTCACGCTACACGCTACACGATACATGCTACACTCTACACCCTACATGCTACACCCTACACTCTACACCCTACATCCTACATGCTACATGCTACACGCTACACTCTACAACCTACACGCTACACGCTACACTCTACACCCTATACGCTACACTCTACACCCTACACGCTACACCCTACACGCTACACTCTACACCCTACATCCTACACGCTACACCCTACACGCTACACCCTACACGCTACACTCTACACGCTACACACTACACTCTACACCCTACACCCTACACTCTACACCCTACACGCTACACCCTACACTCTACACCCTACACCCTACACGCTACACGCTACACGCTACACTCTACACCCTACACGCTACACGCTACACCCAACACCCTACACTGTGCACCCTACACGCTACACTCTACACTCTACACTCTACACCCTACACCCTACACGCTACACACTACACGCTACACCCTACACGCTACACCCTACACGCTACACTCTACAACCTACACGCTACACTCTACACCCTACACACTACATTCTACACCCTACAGCCTACACGCTACACTCTACACCCTACACGCTACATCCTACACTCTACACCCTACATGCTACACGCTACACGCTACATGCTACACGCTACACCCTACACTCTACACCCTACACCCTACACGCTACACCCTACACGCTACACCCTACACCCTACTCCCTACACGCTACACTCTACACTCTACACCCTACACCCTACACGCTACACGCTACACGCTACACTCTACAACCTACACTCTACACCATACACCCTACACTCTACATTCTACACCCTACACGCTACACCCTACACGCTACACTCTACACGCTACACGCTACACTCTACACCCTACACGCTACACTCTACACCCTACACGCTACACCCTACACTACACCCTACACCCTACACGCTACACGCTACACGCTACACTCTACAACCTACACCCTACACTCTACACCATACACCCTACACTCTACATTCTACACCCTACACGCTACACCCTACACGCTACACTCTACACGCTACACGCTACACTCTACACCCTACACGCTACACTCTTCACTCTACACCCTACACCCTACACGCTACACGCTACACGCTACACGCTACACTCTACACCCTACACGCTACACCACACACTCTACACCCTACACCCTACACGCTACATGCTACACGCTACACGCTACACTCTACACCCTACACGCTACACCACACACTCTACACCCTACACCCTACATGCTACACGCTACACGCTACACTCTACACCCTACACGCTACACCCTACACTCAACACCCTACACCCTACGAGCTACACGCTACACGATACACGCTACACTGTACACCCTACATGCTACACTACACTCTACACCCTACACCCTTCACCCTACACGCTACACGCTACACCATACACTCTACACGCTACACGCTACACCCTACACTCTACACCCTCAACGCTACACCCTACACCCTACATGCTACACGCTACACTCTCCACCCTTCACGCTACACCCTACACTCTACACCCTACACGCTACATGCTACACGCTACACGCTACACTCTACACCCTACACGCTACACCACACACTCTACACCCTACACCCTACATGCTACACGCTACACGCTACACGCTACACTCTACACCCTACACGCTACACTCTACACCCTTCACGCTACACTCTACACCCTACACGCTACAACCTACACTCTACACCCTACACCCTACACGCTACACTCTACACCTTATACGCTACACCCTACACTCTACACCCTACACGCTACACTATACACGCTACACTCTACACCCTACACGCTACACTCTACACCCTACACCCTACATGCTACACGCTACACTCTACACCCTACACGCTACACGCTACACTCTACACCCTACACGCTACACGCTACATGCAACACACTACACCCTACATGTTACACTTTACACCCTACACCCTACACGCTACACTCTACACGCTACACCCTACAACCTACACCCTACACGCTACACGCTACACTCTACACGCTACATGCTACACCCTACACGCTACACTCTACACCCTACACGCTACACCCCACACTCTACACTCTACATGCTACACGCTACACTCTACACCCTACACGCTACACCCTACACCCTACACCCTATACGCTACACTCTACACGCTACAAGCAACACGCAACACCCTACACGCTGCACTCTACACGCTACATGCTACTCGCTACACTCTACACCCTATACGCTACACCCTACACTCGACACCCTACACCCTACACCCTACGCGCTACACGATACACGATACACGCTACACTGTACACCCTACACGCTACACTACTCTCTACACCCTACACCCTTCACCCTACACGCTACACGCTACACCACACACTCTACACCCTACACGCTACATGCTACACTCTACACCCTACACGCTACACCCTACAATCTACACCCTACACGCTACACCCTACACCCTACATGCTACACGCTACACTCTCCACCCTTCACGCTACACCCTACACTCTACACCCTACACGCTACTTGCTACACGCTACACGCTACACTCTACACCCTACACGCTACACCACACACTCTACACCCTACACCCTACATGCTACACGCTACACTCTACACCCTACACGCTACACTCTACACCCTTCACGCTACACTCTACACCCTACACGCTACAACCTACACTCTACACCCTACACCCTACACGCTACACTCTACACCCTATACGCTACACCCTACACTCTACACCCTACACCCTACACGCTACACTATACACGCTACACTCTACACCCTACACGCTACACTCTACACCCTACACCCTACATGCTACACGCTACAACCTACACTCTACACCCTACACCGTACACGCTACACTCTACACCCTACATTCTACACTCTACACCGTACACGCTACACCCTACACCCTACACGCTGCACACTACACGCTACAATCTACACCCTACACACTACACCCTACACTCTACACCCTAAACCCTACACGCTACATGCTACACTCTACACCCTACACGCTACACCCTACAACCTACATGCTACACCCTACACTCTACACCCTACACCCTACACGCTACACTCTACACCCTACACGCTACACCCTACAAGCTACACCCTACACCCTACACGCTACACGCTACACTCTACACCCTACACGCTACACGCTACATGCTACACTCTACACCCTACGCGCTACACTTTACACCCTACACCCTACACGCTACACTCTACACGCTACACCCTACACCCTACACCCTACACGCTACACGCTACACACTACACGCTACACGCTACAATCTACACGCTACATGCTACACCCTACACGCTACACTCTACACCCTACACGCTACACCCTACACTCTACACGCTACATGCTACACGCTACACGCTACACTCTACACCCTACACGCTACACCCCACACTCTACACTCTACATGCTACACGCTACACTCTACACCCTACACGCTACACCCTACACCCTACACCCTATACGCTACACTCTACACGCTACAAGCAACACGCAACACCCTACACGCTGCACTCTACACGCTACATGCTACTCGCTACACTCTACACCCTATACGCTACACCCTACACTCGACACCCTACACCCTACACCCTACGCGCTACACGATACACGATACACGCTACACTGTACACCCTACACGCTACACTACTCTCTACACCCTACACCCTTCACCCTACACGCTACACGCTACACCACACACTCTACACCCTACACGCTACATGCTACACTCTACACCCTACACGCTACACCCTACAATCTACACCCTACACGCTACACCCTACACCCTACATGCTACACGCTACACTCTCCACCCTTCACGCTACACCCTACACTCTACACCCTACACGCTACATGCTACACGCTACACGCTACACTCTACACCCTACACGCTACACCACACACTCTACACCCTACACCCTACATGCTACACGCTACACTCTACACCCTACACGCTACACTCTACACCCTTCACGCTACACTCTACACCCTACACGCTACAACCTACACTCTACACCCTACACCCTACACACTACACTCTACACCCTATACGCTACACCCTACACTCTACACCCTACACCCTACACGCTACACTATACACGCTACACTCTACACCCTACACGCTACACTCTACACCCTACACCCTACATGCTACACGCTACACGCTACAACCTACACTCTACACCCTACACCGTACACGCTACACTCTACACCCTACATTCTACACTCTACACCCTACACGCTACACCCTACACCCTACACGCTGCACACTACACGCTACAATCTACACCCTACACACTACACCCTACACTCTACACCCTAAACCCTACACGCTACATGCTACACTCTACACCCTACACGCTACACCCTACAACCTACATGCTACACCCTACACTCTACACCCTACACCCTACACGCTACACTCTACACCCTACACGCTACACCCTACACGCTACACCCTACACCCTACACGCTACACGCTACACTCTACACCCTACACGCTACACGCTACATGCTACACTCTACACCCTACGCGCTACACTTTACACCCTACACCCTACACGCTACACTCTACACGCTACACCCTACACCCTACACCCTACACGCTACACGCTACACACTACACGCTACACGCTACAATCTACACGCTACATGCTACACCCTACACGCTACACTCTACACCCTACACGCTACACCCTACACTCTACACGCTACATGCTACACGCTACACGCTACACTCTACACCCTACACGCTACACCCTACACCCTACACGCTACACTCTACACGCTACACGCTACACCCTACACGCTGCACTCTACATGCTACACGCTACTCGCTACACTCTACACCCTATACGCTACACCCTACACTCAACACCCTACACCCTACACCCTACGAGCTACACGCTACACGATACACGCTACACTGTACACCCTACATGCTACACTACACTCTACACCCTACACCCTTCACCCTACACGCTACACGCTACACCATACACTCTACACGCTACACGCTACACCCTACACTCTACACCCTACACGCTACACCCTACATGCTACACGCTACACTCTCCACCCTTCACGCTACACCCTACACTCTACACCCTACACGCTACATGCTACACGCTACACGCTACACTCTACACCCTACACGCTACACCACACACTCTACACCCTACACCCTACATGCTACACGCTACACGCTACACTCTACACCCTACACGCTACACTCTAAACCCTTCACGCTACACTCTACACCCTACACGCTACAACCTACACTCTACACCCTACACCCTACACGCTACACTCTACACCCTATACGCTACACCCTACACTCTACACCCTACACCCTACGCGCTACACTATACACGCTACACTCTACACCCTACACGCTACACTCTACACCCTACATGCTACACGCTACACCCTACACTCTACACTCTTCACCCTACACGCTACACCATACACCCTACATGCTGCACACTACACGCTACAATCTACACCCTACACGCTACACCATACACTCTACACCCTACACGCTACACTCTACACCCTATACGCTACACCCTACAATCTACACCCTACACCCTACACGCTACACGCTACACCCTACACTCTACGCCCTACACCCTACACGCTACACTCTACACCCTACATTCTACACTCTACACCCTACACGCTACACCCTACACCCTACACGCTGCACACTACACACTACAATCTACACCCTACACACTACACCCTACACTCTACACCCTACACCCTACACGCTACATGCTACACTCTAGACCCTACACGCTACACCCTTGTTGTGAATTTGCTTTTGGCTCCCTCTAGTGGTTACTAGTTTTTTGACTCTGGTTTTTCTGTCATTCCTTTTATCCGCACCTGGGTCGTTAGTTAGGGGTGTTGCTATATAAGCTCCCTGGACCTTCAGTTCAATGCCTGGCAACGTAGTTATCAGAGCTAGTCTGCTGTGCTCTTGTCTACTGATCCTGGTTCCAGTTATATCAGCTAAGTCTGCCTTTTGCTTTTTGCTATTTGTTTTGGTTTTGTATTTTTGTCCAGCTTGTTCCATATCTATATCCTGACCTTTGCTGGAAGCTCTAGGGGGGCTGGTGTTCTCCCCCCGGACCGTTAGACGGTTCGGGGGTTCTTGAATTTCCAGTGTGGATTTTGATAGGGTTTTTGTTGACCATATAAGTTACCTTTCTTTATTCTGCTATCAGTAAGCGGGCCTCTCTGTGCTAAACCTGGTTCATTTCTGTGTTTGTCATTTCCTCTTACCTCACCGTCATTATTTGTGGGGGGCTTCTATCCAGCTTTGGGGTCCCCTTCTCTGGAGGCAAGAAAGGTCTTTGTTTTCCTCTACTAGGGGTAGCTAGATTCTCCGGCTGGCGCGTGTCATCTAGAATCAACGTAGGAATGATCCCCGGCTACTTCTAGTGTTGGCGTTAGGAGTGGATATATGGTCAACCCAGTTACCACTGCCCTATGAGCTGGATTTTTGTATTCTGCAGACTTCCACGTTCCTCTGAGACCCTCGCCATTGGGGTCATAACAGTTTGCCAGGCCAGTATTAAATGTTTAATGCATTGCAGAAGAGGGATTATAAGAAAGAAGATTCTGAGTTTTTTTTTTTCTTCTTCCCCTTTACCTCAGAGTGGCTATGCTTGCTGCAGACATGAATGTCCAGACCTTGATTACAAGTGTGGACCAGCTGGCTACTCGTGTGCAGGGCATACAAGACTATGTTATCAGAAATCCTAGGTCAGAACCTAAAATACCGATTCCTGAACTGTTTTCCGGAGACAGGTTTAAGTTTAGGAATTTCGTGAATAATTGTAAATTGTTTTTGTCCCTGAGACCCTGTTCATCTGGAGATTCTGCTCAGCAAGTAAAAATTGTTATTTCGTTCTTACGGGGCGACCCTCAGGATTGGGCTTTTTCGCTGGCGCCAGGAGATCCGGCATTGGCTGATCTTGATGCGTTTTTTCTGGCGCTCGGTTTACTTTATGAGGAACCCAATCTTGAGATTCAGGCAGAAAAGGCCTTGCTGGCTATGTCTCAGGGGCAGGACGAGGCTGAAGTGTATTGCCAAAAATTTCGGAAATGGTCCGTGCTGACACATTGGAACGAGTGTGCACTGGCCGCTAATTTTAGAAATGGCCTTTCTGAAGCCATTAAGAATGTTATGGTGGGTTTTCCCATTCCCACAGGTCTGAATGATACTATGGCACTGGCTATTCAAATTGACCGGCGGTTGCGGGAGCGCAAAACCGCAAATTCCCTCATGGTGTTGTCTGAACAGACACCTAATTCGGTGCAATGTGATAGAAAAACCGCAAATTCCCTCATGGTGTTGTCTGAACAGACACCTGATTTAATGCAATGTGATAGAATCCTGACTAGAAATGAGCGGAAAATTCATAGACGCCGGAATGGCTTGTGCTACTACTGTGGTGATTCTACACATGTTATCTCAGCATGCTCTAAACGTATAGCTAAGGTTGTTAGTCCTGTCACCGTTGGTAATTTGCAACCTAAATTTATTCTGTCTGTAACTTTGATTTGCTCACTGTCATCTTATCCTGTCATGGCGTTTGTAGATTCAGGTGCTGCCCTGAGTCTCATGGATCTCTCATTTGCTAAGAGCTGTGGTTTTACTCTTGAACCATTAGAAAATCCTATTCCTCTTAGGGGTATTGATGCTACACCATTGGCAGCAAATAAACCGCAGTATTGGACACAGGTTACCATGTGCATGACTCCTGAACACCGCGAGGTGATACGTTTCCTGGTTTTACATAAAATGCATGATTTGGTTGTTTTAGGGCTGCCATGGTTACAGACCCATAATCCAGTCCTGGACTGGAAGGCTATGTCAGTCTCAAGTTGGGGCTGTCGTGGTATTCATGGGGATTCCCTGCCTGTGTCTATTGCTTCTTCTACGCCTTCGGAAGTTCCGGAGTATTTGTCTGATTATCAGGATGTCTTCAGTGAGTCTGAGTCCAGTGCACTGCCTCCTCATAGGGACTGTGACTGTGCTATAGATTTGATCCCAGGCAGTAAATTTCCTAAGGGAAGACTGTTTAATCTGTCGGTACCTGAACATACCGCTATGCGTTCATATATCAAGGAGTCTTTGGAGAAAGGACATATTCGTCCGTCTTCTTCCCCTCTTGGTGCGGGATTCTTTTTTGTGGCAAAAAAGGACGGATCTTTGAGACCTTGTATTGATTATCGGCTTTTAAATAAGATCACTGTCAAATTTCAGTATCCTTTACCGCTGTTGTCTGACTTGTTTGCCCGGATTAAGGGTGCCAAGTGGTTCACCAAGATAGACCTTCGTGGTGCGTACAACCTTGTGCGCATTAAGCAAGGTGATGAATGGAAAACCGCATTCAATACGCCCGAAGGTCATTTTGAGTACTTGGTGATGCCTTTTGGGCTCTCCAATGCGCCTTCAGTTTTTCAGTCCTTTATGCATGACATTTTCCGGAAGTATCTGGATAAATTTTTGATTGTTTATCTGGATGATATTTTGGTTTTTTCTGATACTTGGGATTCGCATGTGGAGCAGGTCAGGTTGGTCTTTAAAATTTTGCGTGAAAATTCTTTGTTTGTCAAGGGCTCAAAGTGTCTCTTTGGTGTACAGAAGGTTCCCTTTTTGGGGTTCATTTTTTCCCCTTCTGCTGTGGAGATGGACCCAGTCAAGGTCCGAGCTATTCTTGATTGGACTCAGCCCTCGTCAGTTAAGAGTCTTCAGAAGTTCTTGGGCTTCGCTAACTTCTACCGTCGTTTTATCGCTAATTTTTCTAGCATTGTGAAACCTTTGACGGATATGACCAAGAAGGGCTCCGATGTAGCTAACTGGGCTCCTGCTGCCGTGGAGGCTTTCCAGGAGTTGAAACGCCGGTTTACTTCGGCGCCTGTTTTGTGCCAGCCTGACGTCTCACTTCCCTTTCAGGTTGAGGTGGATGCTTCGGAGATTGGGGCCGGGGCCGTTTTGTCGCAGAGAGGCCCTGGTTGCTCTGTTATGAAACCTTGTGCCTTTTTCTCTAGGAAGTTTTCGCCTGCCGAGCGAAATTATGATGTGGGCAATCGGGAGTTGTTGGCCATGAAATGGGCATTTGAGGAGTGGCGTCATTGGCTCGAGGGTGCTAAGCATCGTGTGGTGGTCTTGACTGATCACAAAAATCTGATGTATCTCGAGTCTGCTAAACGCCTTAATCCGAGACAGGCCCGCTGGTCATTGTTTTTCTCCCGCTTTGATTTTGTTGTCTCGTATTTACCAGGTTCAAAGAATGTGAAGGCCGATGCTCTTTCTAGGAGCTTTGTGCCTGATGCTCCTGGAGTCGCTGATCCTGTTGGTATTCTTAAAGATGGAGTTATCTTGTCAGCTATTTCTCCGGATCTGCGACGTGTGTTGCAGAGATTTCAGGCTGATAGGCCTGAGTCTTGTCCACCTGACAGACTGTTTGTCCCGGATAAGTGGACCAGCAGAGTCATTTCCGAGGTTCATTCCTCGGTGTTGGCAGGTCATCCGGGAATTTTTGGCACCAGAGATCTGGTGGCCAGGTCCTTTTGGTGGCCTTCCTTGTCAAGGGATGTGCGGTCATTTGTGCAGTCCTGTGGGACTTGTGCTCGAGCTAAGCCTTGCTGTTCTCGTGCCAGCGGTTTGCTCTTGCCCTTGCCTGTCCCGAAGAGACCTTGGACACATATCTCCATGGATTTCATTTCTGATCTTCCGCTATCTCAGGGCATGTCCGTTATCTGGGTGATATGTGATCGCTTCTCCAAGATGGTCCATTTGGTTCCTTTGCCTAAGCTGCCTTCCTCTTCCGATCTGGTTCCTGTGTTTTTCCAGAACGTGGTTCGTTTGCACGGCATCCCTGAGAATATTGTGTCAGACAGAGGATCCCAGTTCGTTTCCAGGTTCTGGCGATCCTTTTGTAGTAGGATGGGCATTGATTTGTCGTTTTCGTCTGCTTTCCATCCTCAGACTAATGGACAGACGGAGCGAACCAATCAGACTTTGGAGGCTTATTTGAGGTGTTTTGTCTCTGCTGATCAGGACGATTGGGTTACTTTCTTGCCGTTGGCTGAGTTTGCCCTTAATAATCGGGCTAGTTCCGCCACCTTGGTTTCGCCTTTTTTCTGCAACTCTGGTTTCCATCCTCGCTTTTCTTCGGGTCATGTGGAGCCTTCTGACTGTCCTGGGGTGGATTCTGTGGTGGATAGGTTGCAGCAGATCTGGAATCATGTGGTGGACAACTTGAAGTTGTCACAGGAGAAGGCTCAGCGCTTTGCCAACCGCCGCCGCGGTGTGGGTCCCCGACTACGCGTTGGGGATTTGGTATGGCTTTCTTCCCGCTTTGTTCCTATGAAGGTCTCCTCTCCCAAATTTAAACCTCGTTTTATTGGGCCTTACAAGATATTGGAAATCCTTAATCCTGTATCTTTTCGTCTGGATCTTCCTGTGTCGTTTGCTATTCACAATGTATTTCATAGGTCCTTGTTGCGGCGGTACATTGTGCCTGTAGTTCCTTCTGCTGAGCCTCCTGCTCCGGTGTTGGTTGAGGGCGAGTTGGAGTACGTGGTGGAGAAGATCTTGGATTCTCGCCTCTCCAGGCGGAGGCTTCAGTACCTGGTCAAGTGGAAGGGCTATGGTCAGGAGGATAATTCCTGGGTGGTCGCCTCTGATGTTCATGCGGCCGATTTAGTTCGTGCCTTTCATGCCGCTCATCCTGATCGCCCTGGTGGTCGTGGTGAGGGTTCGGTGACCCCTCACTAAGGGGGGGGTACTGTTGTGAATTTGCTTTTTGCTCCCTCTAGTGGTTACTAGTTTTTTGACTCTGGTTTTTCTGTCATTCCTTTTATCCGCA
This sequence comes from Ranitomeya variabilis, assembly GCF_051348905.1. Lineage (NCBI taxonomy): Eukaryota > Metazoa > Chordata > Amphibia > Anura > Dendrobatidae > Ranitomeya > Ranitomeya variabilis. Next base: position 131,556,491 of record NC_135239.1, read on the forward strand.
CCTGGGTCGTTAGTTAGGGGTGTTGCTATATAAGCTCCCTGGACCTTCAGTTCAATGCCTGGCAACGTAGTTATCAGAGCTAGTCTGCTGTGCTCTTGTCTACTGATCCTGGTTCCAGTTATATCAGCTAAGTCTGCCTTTTGCTTTTTGCAATTTGTTTTGGTTTTGTATTTTTGTCCAGCTTGTTCCATATCTATATCCTGACCTTTGCTGGAAGCTCTAGGGGGGCTGGTGTTCTCCCCCCGGACCGTTAGACGGTTCGGGGGTTCTTGAATTTCCAGTGTGGATTTTGATAGGGTTTTTGTTGACCATATAAGTTACCTTTCTTTATTCTGCTATCAGTAAGCGGGCCTCTCTGTGCTAAACCTGGTTCATTTCTGTGTTTGTCATTTCCTCTTACCTCACCGTCATTATTTGTGGGGGGCTTCTATCCAGCTTTGGGGTCCCCTTCTCTGGAGGCAAGAAAGGTCTTTGTTTTCCTCTACTAGGGGTAGCTAGATTCTCCGGCTGGCGCGTGTCATCTAGAATCAACGTAGGAATGATCCCCGGCTACTTCTAGTGTTGGCGTTAGGAGTGGATATATGGTCAACCCAGTTACCACTGCCCTATGAGCTGGATTTTTGTATTCTGCAGACTTCCACGTTCCTCTGAGACCCTCGCCATTGGGGTCATAACAACCCTACAACCTACATGCTACACCCTACACTCTACACCCTACACCCTACACGCTAAACTCTACACCCTACACGCTACACCCTACACGCTACACGCTACACTCTACACCCTACACGCTACACGCTACACACTACACGCTACACGCTACAATCTACACGCTACATGCTACACCCTACACGCTACACTCTACACCCTACACGCTACACCCTACACTCTACACGCTACATGCTACACTAGCGTGTAGCACCACACTACACTAGCGTGTAGCACCACACACTCTACACCCTACACCCTACATGCTACACGGTACACTCTACACGCTACACCCTACACCCTACACCCTACACGCTACACGCTACACGCTACACTCTACACCCTACACGCTACACGCTACACACTACACGCTACACGCTACAATCTACACGCTACATGCTACACCCTACACGCTACACTCTACACCCTACACGCTACACCCTACACTCTACACGCTACATGCTACACGCTACACTCTACACCCTACACGCTACACCCTACACCCTACACCCTACACGCTACACTCTACACGCTACACGCTACACGCTACACCCTACACGCTGCACTCTACATGTTACACGCTACTCGCTACACTCTACACCCTATACGCTACACCCTACACTCAACACCCTACACCCTACACCCTACGAGCTACACGCTACACGATACATGCTACACTGTACACCCTACATGCTACACTACACTCTACACCCTACACCCTTCACCCTACACGCTACACGCTACACCATACACTCTACACGCTACACGCTACACCCTACACTCTACACCCTACACGCTACACCCTACACCCTACATGCTACACGCTACACTCTCCACCCTTCACGCTACACCCTACACTCTACACCCTACACGCTACATGCTACACGCTACACGCTACACTCTACACCCTACACGCTACACCACACACTCTACACCCTACACCCTACATGCTACACGCTACACGCTACACGCTACACTCTACACCCTACACGCTACACTCTACACCCTTCACGCTACGCTCTACACCCTACACGCTACAACCTACACTCTACACCCTACACCCTACACGCTACACTCTACACCCTATACGCTACACCCTACACTCTACAGCCTACACCCTACACGCTACACTATACACGCTACACTCTACACCCTACACGCTACACTCTACACCCTACACCCTACATGCTACACGCTACACCCTACACTCTACACTCTACACCCTACACGCTACACCATACACCCTACATGCTGCACACTACACGCTACAATCTACACCCTACACGCTACACCATACACTCTACACCCTACATGCTACACGCTACACCCTACACTCTACACTCTACACCCTACACGCTACACCATACACCCTACATGCTGCACACTACACGCTACACTCTACACCCTATATGCTACACCCTACAATATACACCCTACACCCTACACGCTACATGCTACACCCAACACCCTACACTGTGCACCCTACACGCTACACTCTACACTCTACACTCTACACCCTACACCCTACACGCTACACCCTACACGCTACACCCTATACGCTACACCCTACACGCTACACTCTACACCCTACACGCTACACTCTACACCCTACACACTACACTGTACACCCTACACCCTACATGCTACACTCTACACCCTACACGCTACATCCTACACTCTACACCCTACACCCTACATGCTACACGCTACACGCTACATGCTACACGCTACACCCTACACCCTACACCCTACACCCTACACGCTACACCACACACTCTACACCCTACACCCTACATGCTACACGCTACACGCTACACTCTACACCCTACACGCTACACTCTACACCCTATACGCTACACCCTACAATATACATCCTACACCCTACACGCTACACGCTACACCCAACACCCTACACTGTGCACCCTACACGCTACACTCTACACTCTACATTCTACACCCTACACCCTACACGCTACACCCTATACGCTACACCCTACACGCTACACTCTACACCCTACACGCTACACTCTACACCCTACACACTACACTGTACACCCTACACCCTACATGCTACACTCTACACCCTACACGCTACATCCTACACTCTACACCCTACACCCTACATGCTACATGCTACACGCTACATGCTACACGCTACACCCTACACTCTACACCCTACACCCTACACGCTACACCACACACTCTACACCCTACACCCTACATGCTACACGCTACACGCTACACTCTACACCCTACACGCTACACTCTACACCCTTCACGCTACACTCTACACCCTACACGCTACAACCTACACTCTACACCCTACACCCTACACGCTACACTCTACACCCTATACGCTACACCCTACACTCTACACCCTACACCCTACACGCTACACTATACACGCTACACTCTACACCCTACACGCTACACTCTACACCCTACACCCTACATTCTACACGCTACACCCTACACTCTACACTCTACACCCTACATGCTACACCATACACCCTACATGCTGCACACTACACGCTACAATCTACACCCTACACGCTACACCATACACTCTACACCCTACACGCTACACTCTACACCCTATACGCTACACCCTACAATCTACACCCTACACCCTACACCCTTCATGCTACACGCTACACGATACATGCTACACTCTACACCCTACACGCTACACCCTACACTCTACACCCTACACCCTACACCCTTCACGCTACACGCTACACGATACATGCTACACTCTACACCCTACACGCTACACCCTACACTGTACACCCTACATCCTACATGCTACATGCTACACGCTACACTCTACACCCTACACGCTACACGCTACACTCTACACCCTATACGCTACACTCTACACCCTACACGCTACACCCTACACGCTACACTCTACACCCTACATCCTACACGCTACACCCTACACGCTACACCCTACACGCTACACTCTACACCCTACACGCTACACACTACACTCTACACCCTACACCCTACACCCTACACTCTACACCCTACACGCTACACCCTACACTCTACACCCTACACCCTACACGCTACACGCTACACGCTACACTCTACACCCTACACGCTACACGCTACACCCAACACCCTACACTGTGCACCCTACACGCTACACTCTACACTCTACACTCTACACCCTACACCCTACACGCTACACACTACACGCTACACCCTACACGCTACACCCTACACGCTACACTCTACAACCTACACGCTACACTCTACACCCTACACACTACATTCTACACCCTACAGCCTACACTCTACACTCTACACCCTACACGCTACATCCTACACTCTACACCCTACATGCTACACGCTACACGCTACATGCTACACGCTACACCCTACACTCTACACCCTACACCCTACACGCTACACCCTACACGCTACACCCTACACCCTACTCCCTACACGCTACACTCTACACTCTACACCCTACACCCTACACGCTACACGCTACACGCTACACTCTACAACCTACACTCTACACCATACACCCTACACTCTACATTCTACACCCTACACGCTACACCCTACACGCTACACGCTACACCACACACTCTACACCCTACACCCTACATGCTACACGCTACACGCTACACTCTACACCCTACACGCTACACTGTACACCCTTCACGCTACACTCTACACCCTACACGCTACAACCTACACTCTACACCCTACACCCTACACGCTACACTCTACACCCTATACGCTACACCCTACACTCTACACCCTACACCCTACACGCTACACTATACACGCTACACTCTACACCCTACACGCTACACCCTACACCCTACACGCTACACCACACACTCTACACCCTACACCCTACATGCTACACGCTACACGCTACACGCTACACTCTACACCCTACACGCTACACTCTACACCCTTCACGCTACACTCTACACCCTACACGCTACAACCTACACTCTACACCCTACACCCTACACGCTACACTCTACACCCTATACGCTACACCCTACACTCTACACCCTACACCCTACACGCTACACTATACACGCTACATTCTACACCCTACACGCTACACTCTACACCCTACACCCTACATTCTACACGCTACACCCTACACTCTACACTCTACACCCTACACGCTACACCATACACCCTACATGCTGCACACTACACGCTACGATCTACACCCTACACGCTACACCATACACTCTACACCCTACACGCTACACTCTACACCCTATACGCTACACCCTACAATCTACACCCTACACCCTACACCCTTCATGCTACACGCTACACGATACATGTTACACTCTACACCCTACACGCTACACCCTACACTCTACACCCTACACCCTACACCCTTCACGCTACACGCTACACGATACATGCTACACTCTACACCCTACACGCTACACCCTACACTCTACACCCTACATCCTACATGCTACATGCTACACGCTACACTCTACACTCTACACCCTACACGCTACACCCTACACGCTACACTCTACAACCTACACGCTACACTCTACACCCTACACACTACATTCTACACCCTACAGCCTACACTCTACACTCTACACCCTACACGCTACATCCTACACTCTACACCCTACATGCTACACGCTACACGCTACATGCTACACGCTACACCCTACACTCTACACCCTACACCCTACACGCTACACCCTACACGCTACACCCTACACCCTACTCCCTACACGCTACACTCTACACTCTACACCCTACACCCTACACGCTACACGCTACACGCTACACTCTACAACCTACACTCTACACCATACACCCTACACTCTACATTCTACACCCTACACGCTACACCCTACACGCTACACGCTACACCACACACTCTACACCCTACACCCTACATGCCACACGCTACACGCTACACTCTACACCCTACACGCTACACTCTACACCCTTCACGCTACACTCTACACCCTACACGCTACAACCTACACTCTACACCCTACACCCTACACGCTACACTCTACACCCTATACGCTACACCCTACACTCTACACCCTACACCCTACACGCTACACTATACACGCTACACTCTACACCCTACACGCTACACCCTACACCCTACACGCTACACCACACACTCTACACCCTACACCCTACATGCTACACGCTACACGCTACACGCTACACTCTACACCCTACACGCTACACTCTACACCCTTCACGCTACACTCTACACCCTACACGCTACAACCTACACTCTACACCCTACACCCTACACGCTACACTCTACACCCTATACGCTACACCCTACACTCTACACCCTACACCCTACACGCTACACTATACACGCTACATTCTACACCCTACACGCTACACTCTACACCCTACACCCTACATTCTACACGCTACACCCTACACTCTACACTCTACACCCTACACGCTACACCATACACCCTACATGCTGCACACTACACGCTACAATCTACACCCTACACGCTACACCATACACTCTACACCCTAAACGCTACACTCTACACCCTATACGCTACACCCTACAATCTACACCCTACACCCTACACCCTTCATGCTACACGCTACACGATACATGTTACACTCTACACCCTACACGCTACACCCTCCACTCTACACCCTACACCCTACACCCTTCACGCTACACGCTACACGATACATGCTACACTCTACACCCTACACGCTACACCCTACACTCTACACCCTACATCCTACATGCTACATGCTACACGCTACACTCTACACCCTACACGCTACACGCTACACTCTACACCCTATACGCTACACTCTACACCCTACACGCTACACCCTACACGCTACACTCTACACCCTACATCCTACACGCTACACCCTACACGCTACACCCTACACGCTACACTCTACACCCTACACGCTACACACTACACTCTACACCCTACACCCTACACCCTACACTCTACACCCTACACGCTACACCCTACACTCTACACCCTACACCCTACACGCTACACGCTACACGCTACACTCTACACCCTACACGCTACACGCTACACCCAACACCCTACACTGTGCACCCTACACGCTACACTCTACACTCTACACTCTACACCCTACACCCTACACGCTACACACTACACGCTACACCCTACACGCTACACCCTACACGCTACACTCTACAACCTACACGCTACACTCTACACCCTACACACTACATTCTACACCCTACAGCCTACACGCTACACTCTACACCCTACACGCTACATCCTACACTCTACACCCTACATGCTACACGCTACACGCTACATGCTACACGTTACACCCTACACTCTACACCCTACACGCTACACCCTACACGCTACACCCTACACCCTACTCCCTACACGCTACACTCTACACTCTACACCCTACACCCTACACGCTACACGCTACACGCTACACTCTACAACCTACACTCTACACCATACACCCTACACTCTACATTCTACACCCTACACCCTACACGCTACACGCTACACGCTACACTCTACAACCTACACTCTACACCATACACCCTACACTCTACATTCTACACCCTACACGCTACACCCTACACGCTACACTCTACACGCTACACGCTACACTCTACACGCTACACACTACACGCTACACCCTACACGCTACACCCTACACGCTACACTCTACAACCTACACGCTACACTCTACACCCTACACACTACATTCTACACCCTACAGCCTACACGCTACACTCTACACCCTACACGCTACATCCTACACTCTACACCCTACATGCTACACGCTACACGCTACATGCTACACGCTACACCCTACACTCTACACCCTACACCCTACACGCTACACCCTACACGCTACACCCTACACCCTACTCCCTACACGCTACACTCTACACTCTACACCCTACACCCTACACGCTACACGCTACACGCTACACTCTACAACCTACACTCTACACCATACACCCTACACTCTACATTCTACACCCTACACGCTACACCCTACACGCTACACGCTACACCACACACTCTACACCCTACACCCTACATGCTACACGCTACACGCTACACTCTACACCCTACACGCTACACTCTACACCCTTCATGCTACACTCTACACCCTACACGCTACAACCTACACTCTACACCCTACACCCTACACGCTACACTCTACACCCTATACGCTACACCCTACACTCTACACCCTACACCCTACACGCTACACTATACACGCTACACTCTACACCCTACACGCTACACCCTACACCCTACACGCTACACCACACACTCTACACCCTACACCCTACATGCTACACGCTACACGCTACACGCTACACTCTACACCCTACACGCTACACTCTACACCCTTCACGCTACACTCTACACCCTACACGCTACAACCTACACTCTACACCCTACACCCTACACGCTACACTCTACACCCTATACGCTACACCCTACACTCTGCACCCTACACCCTACACGCTACACTATACACGCTACATTCTACACCCTACACGCTACACTCTACACCCTACACCCTACATTCTACACGCTACACCCTACACTCTACACTCTACACCCTACACGCTACACCATACACCCTACATGCTGCACACTACACGCTACAATCTACACCCTACACGCTACACCATACACTCTACACCCTACACGCTACACTCTACACCCTATACGCTACACCCTACAATCTACACCCTACACCCTACACCCTTCATGCTACACGCTACACGATACATGTTACACTCTACACCCTACACGCTACACCCTACACTCTACACCCTACACCCTACACCCTTCACGCTACACGCTACACGATACATGCTACACTCTACACCCTACACGCTACACCCTACACTCTACACCCTACATCCTACATGCTACATGCTACACGCTACACTCTACACCCTACACGCTACACGCTACACGCTACACCCTACACGCTACACTCTACACCCTACATCCTACACGCTACACCCTACACGCTACACCCTACACGCTACACTCTACACCCTACACGCTACACACTACACTCTACACCCTACACCCTACACCCTACACTCTACACCCTACACGCTACACCCTACACTCTACACCCTACACCCTACACGCTACACGCTACACGCTACACTCTACACCCTACACGCTACACGCTACACCCAACACCCTACACTGTGCACCCTACACGCTACACTCTACACTCTACACTCTACACCCTACACCCTACACGCTACACACTACACGCTACACCCTACACGCTACACCCTACACGCTACACTCTACAACCTACACGCTACACTCTACACCCTACACACTACATTCTACACCCTACAGCCTACACGCTACACTCTACACCCTACACGCTACATCCTACACTCTACACCCTACATGCTACACGCTACACGCTACATGCTACACGTTACACCCTACACTCTACACCCTACACCCTACACGCTACACCCTACACGCTACACCCTACACCCTACTCCCTACACGCTACACTCTACACTCTACACCCTACACCCTACACGCTACACGCTACACGCTACACGCTACACTCTACAACCTACACTCTACACCATACACCCTACACTCTACATTCTACACCCTACACGCTACACCCTACACGCTACACTCTACACGCTACACGCTACACTCTACACCCTACACGCTACACTCTACACCCTACACGCTACACCCTACACTACACCCTACACCCTACACGCTACACGCTACACGCTACACTCTACAACCTACACCCTACACTCTACACCATACACCCTACACTCTACATTCTACACCCTACACGCTACACCCTACACGCTACACTCTACACGCTACACGCTACACTCTACACCCTACACGCTACACCCTACACCCTACTCCCTACACGCTACACTCTACACTCTACACCCTACACCCTACACGCTACACGCTACACGCTACACTCTACAACCTACACTCTACACCATACACCCTACACTCTACATTCTACACCCTACACGCTACACCCTACACGCTACACGCTACACCACACACTCTACACCCTACACCCTACATGCTACACGCTACACGCTACACTCTACACCCTACACGCTACACTCTACACCCTTCACGCTACACTCTACACCCTACACGCTACAACCTACACTCTACACCCTACACCCTACACGCTACACTCTACACCCTATATGCTACACCCTACACTCCACACCCTACACCCTACACGCTACACTATACACGCTACACTCTACACCCTACACGCTACACCCTACACCCTACACGCTACACCACACACTCTACACCCTACACCCTACATGCTACACGCTACACGCTACACGCTACACTCTACACCCTACACGCTACACTCTACACCCTTCACGCTACACTCTACACCCTACACGCTACAACCTACACTCTACACCCTACACCCTACACGCTACACTCTACACCCTATACGCTACACCCTACACTCTACACCCTACACCCTACACGCTACACTATACACGCTACATTCTACACCCTACACGCTACACTCTACACCCTACACCCTACATTCTACACGCTACACCCTACACTCTACACTCTACACCCTACACGCTACACCATACACCCTACATGCTGCACACTACACGCTACAATCTACACCCTACACGCTACACCATACACTCTACACCCTACACGCTACACTCTACACCCTATACGCTACACCCTACAATCTACACCCTACACCCTACACCCTTCATGCTACACGCTACACGATACATGTTACACTCTACACCCTACACGCTACACCCTACACTCTACACCCTACACCCTTCACGCTACACGCTACACGATACATGCTACACTCTACACCCTACACGCTACACCCTACACTCTACACCCTACATCCTACATGCTACATGCTACACGCTACACTCTACACCCTACACGCTACACGCTACACTCTACACCCTATACGCTACACTCTACACCCTACACGCTACACCCTACACGCTACACTCTACACCCTACATCCTACACGCTACACCCTACACGCTACACCCTACACGCTACACTCTACACCCTACACGCTACACACTACACTCTACACCCTACACCCTACACCCTACACTCTACACCCTACACGCTACACCCTACACTCTACACCCTACACCCTACACGCTACACGCTACACGCTACACTCTACACCCTACACGCTACACGCTACACCCAACACCCTACACTGTGCACCCTACACGCTACACTCTACACTCTACACTCTACACCCTACACCCTACACGCTACACACTACACGCTACACCCTACACGCTACACCCTACACGCTACACTCTACAACCTACACGCTACACTCTACACCCTACACACTACATTCTACACCCTACAGCCTACACTCTACACCCTACACCCTACACGCTACACACTACACGCTACACCCTACACGCTACACCCTACACGCTACACTCTACAACCTACACGCTACACTCTACACCCTACACACTACATTCTACACCCTACAGCCTACACGCTACACTCTACACCCTACATGCTACACGCTACACGCTACATGCTACACGTTACACCCTACACTCTACACCCTACACCCTACACGCTACACCCTACACCCTACTCCCTACACGCTACAATCTACACTCTACACCCTACACCCTACACGCTACACGCTACACGCTACACGCTACACGCTACACTCTACAACCTACACTCTACACCATACACCCTACACTCTACATTCTACACCCTACACGCTACACCCTACACGCTACACTCTACACGCTACACGCTACACTCTACACCCTACACGCTACACTCTACACCCTACACGCTACACCCTACACTACACCCTACACCCTACACGCTACACGCTACACGCTACACTCTACAACCTACACCCTACACTCTACACCATACACCCTACACTCTACATTCTACACCCTACACCCTACACGCTACACTCTACACGCTACACGCTACACTCTACACCCTACACGCTACACTCTACACTCTACAACCTACACTCTACACCATACACCCTACACCCTACACCCTATACGCTACACCCAACACTCAGCCCTACATGCTACAGCCTACACTCTACACCCTACACCCTACATGCTACACTCTACACCCTACACGCTACACCCTACACTCTACACCCTACACGCTACACCCTACACTCAACACCCTACACCCTACACGAGCTACACGCTACACGATACACGCTACACTGTACACCCTACATGCTACACTACACTCTACACCCTACACCCTTCACCCTACACGCTACACGCTACACCATACACTCTACACGCTACACGCTACACCCTACACTCTACACCCTACACGCTACACCCTACACCCTACATGCTACACGCTACACTCTCCACCCTTCACGCTACACCCTACACTCTACACCCTACACGCTACATGCTACACGCTACATGCTACACTCTACACCCTACACGCTACACCACACACTCTACACCCTACACCCTACATGCTACACGCTACACGCTACACGCTACACTCTACACCCTACACGCTACACTCTACACCCTTCACGCTACACTCTACACCCTACACGCTACAACCTACACTCTACACCCTACACGCTACACTCTACACCTTATACGCTACACCCTACACTCTACACCCTACACCCTACACGCTACACTATACACGCTACACTCTACACCCTACACGCTACACTCTACACCTTACACCCTACATGCTACACCCTACACTCTACACTCTACACCCTACACGCTACACCATACACCCTACATGCTGCACACTACACGCTACAATCTACACCCTACACGCTACACCATACACTCTACACCCAACACGCTACACTCTACACCCTATACGCTACACCCTACAATCTACACCCTACACCCTACACGCTACACGCTACATCCAACACCCTACACTGTGCACCCTACACGCTACACTCTACACTCTACACTCTACACGCTACACCCTACACGCTACACCCTACACGCTACACCCTATACGCTACACCCTACACGCTACACTCTACACCCTACACGCTACACTCTACACCCTACACACTACACTGTACACCCTACACCCTACATGCTACACTCTACACCCTACACGGTACATCCTACACTCTACACCCTACACCCTACATGCTACACGCTACACGCTACATGCTACACGCTAAACCCTACACTCTACACCCTACACCCTACACAATACACCGCACACTCTACACCCTACACCCTACATGCTACACGCTACACGCTACACGCTACACTCTACACCCTACACGCTACACTCTACACCCTTCACGCTACACTCTACACCCTACACGCTACAACCTACACTCTACACCCTACACCCTACACGCTACATTCTACACCCTATACGCTACACCCTACACTCTACACCCTACACCCTACACGCTACACTATACACGCTACACTCTACACCCTACACGCTACACTCTACACCCTACACCCTACATGCTACACGCTACACGCTACACCCTACACTCTACACTCTACACCCTACACGCTACACCATACACCCTACATACTGCACACTACACGCTACAATCTACACCCTACACGCTACACCATACACCCTACACACTACACTCTACACCCTATACGCTACACCCTACAATCTACACCCTACACCCTTCACGCTACACGCTACACGATACATGCTACATTTTACACCCTACACGCTACACCCTACACTCTACACCCTACACCCTACACCCTTCACTCTACACCCTACACGCTACACCCTACACTCTACACCCTACATCCTACATGCTACATGCTACACGCTACACTCTACACCCTACACGCTACACGCTACACTCTACACCCTACACGCTACACTCTACACCCTACACACTACACCCTACACGCTACACCCTACACGCTACACTCTACACCCTACACGCTACACCCTACACTCTACACTCTACACCCTACACGCTACACGCTACACGCTACACGCTACACTCTACACCCTACACGCTACACGCTACACCCAACACCCTACACTGTGCACCCTACACGCTACACTCTACACTCTACACTCTACACCCTACACCGTACACGCTACACCCTACACGCTACACCCTACACGCTACACCCTACACGCTACACTCTACAACCTACACGCTACACTCTACACCCTACACACTACACTCTACACCCTACAGCCTACACGCTACACTCTACACCCTACACGCTACATCCTACACTCTACACCCTACATGCTACACGCTACACGCTACATGCTACACGCTACACCCTACACTCTACACCCTACACGCTACACCCTACATGCTACACCCTACACCCTACTCCCTACACGCTACACTCTACACTCTACACCCTACACCCTACACGCTACACGCTACACTCTACAACCTACACTCTACACCATACACCCTACACTCTACATTCTACACCCTACACGCTACACCCTACACGCTACACTCTACACGCTACACGCTACACTCTACACCCTACACGCTACATTCTACACCCTACACGCTACACCCTACACTACACCCTACACCCTACACGCTACACGCTACACTCTACAACCTACACCCTACACTCTACACCATACACCCTACACTCTACATTCTACACCCTACACGCTACACCCTACACGCTACACTCTACACGCTACACGCTACACTCTACACCCTACACGCTACACTCTTCACTCTACACCCTACACCCTACACGCTACACGCTACACGCTACACTCTACAACCTACACTCTACACCATACACCCTACACCCTACACTCTATACCCTATACGCTACACCCTACACTCAACCCTACACGCTACAGCCTACACTCTACACCCTACACCCTACATGCTACACTCTACACCCTACACGCTACACCCTACACTCTACACCCTACACGCTACACCCTACACCCTACACTCTACACGCTACACTCTACACCCTACACGCTACACCCTACACTCTACACCCTACACCCTACACGCTACACGCTACACTCTACACCCTACACGCTACACCCTACACTCTACACCCTACACGCTACACTCTACACCCTACACGCTACACGCTACATGCAACACACTACACCCTACACGTTACACTTTACACCCTACACGCTACACGCTACACACTACACGCTACACGCTACAATCTACACGCTACATGCTACACCCTACACGCTACACTCTACACCCTACACGCTACACCCTACACTCTACACGCTACATGCTACACGCTACACGCTACACTCTACACCCTACACGCTACACCCTACTCCCTACACGCTACACTCTACACGCTACACGCTACATGCTACACCCTACACGCTGCACTCTACACGCTACACGCTGCTCGCTACACTCTACACCCTACACGCTACACGCTACACCCAACACCCTACACTGTGCACCCTACACGCTACACTCTACACTCTACACTCTACACCCTACACCCTACACGCTACACACTACACGCTACACCCTACACGCTACACCCTACACGCTACACTCTACAACCTACACGCTACACTCTACACCCTACACACTACATTCTACACCCTACAGCCTACACGCTACACTCTACACCCTACACGCTACATCCTACACTCTACACCCTACATGCTACACGCTACACGCTACATGCTACACGTTACACCCTACACTCTACACCCTACACCCTACACGCTACACCCTACACGCTACACCCTACACCCTACTCCCTACACGCTACACTCTACACTCTACACCCTACACCCTACACGCTACACGCTACACGCTACACGCTACACTCTACAACCTACACTCTACACCATACACCCTACACTCTACATTCTACATCCTACACGCTACACCCTACACGCTACACTCTACACGCTACACGCTACACTCTACACCCTACACGCTACACTCTACACCCTACACGCTACACCCTACACTACACCCTACACCCTACACGCTACACGCTACACGCTACACTCTACAACCTACACCCTACACTCTACACCATACACCCTACACTCTACATTCTACACCCTACACCCTACACGCTACACTCTACACGCTACACGCTACACTCTACACCCTACACGCTACACTCTACACTCTACAACCTACACTCTACACCATACACCCTACACCCTACACCCTATACGCTACACCCAACACTCAACCCTACATGCTACAGCCTACACTCTACACCCTACACCCTACATGCTACACTCTACACCCTACACGCTACACCCTACACTCTACACCCTACACGCTACACCCTACACTCAACACCCTACACCCTACACGAGCTACACGCTACACGATACACGCTACACTGTACACCCTACATGCTACACTACACTCTACACCCTACACCCTTCACCCTACACGCTACACGCTACACCATACACTCTACACGCTACACGCTACACCCTACACTCTACACCCTACACGCTACACCCTACACCCTACATGCTACACGCTACACTCTCCACCCTTCACGCTACACCCTACACTCTACACCCTACACGCTACATGCTACACGCTACATGCTACACTCTACACCCTACACGCTACACCACACACTCTACACCCTACACCCTACATGCTACACGCTACACGCTACATGCTACACGTTACACCCTACACTCTACACCCTACACCCTACACGCTACACCCTACACGCTACACCCTACACCCTACTCCCTACACGCTACACTCTACACTCTACACCCTACACCCTACACGCTACACGCTACACGCTACACGCTACACTCTACAACCTACACTCTACACCATACACCCTACACTCTACATTCTACATCCTACACGCTACACCCTACACGCTACACTCTACACGCTACACGCTACACTCTACACCCTACACGCTACACTCTACACCCTACACGCTACACCCTACACTACACCCTACACCCTACACGCTACACGCTACACGCTACACTCTACAACCTACACCCTACACTCTACACCATACACCCTACACTCTACATTCTACACCCTACACCCTACACGCTACACTCTACACGCTACACGCTACACTCTACACCCTACACGCTACACTCTACACTCTACAACCTACACTCTACACCATACACCCTACACCCTACACCCTATACGCTACACCCAACACTCAACCCTACATGCTACAGCCTACACTCTACACCCTACACCCTACATGCTACACTCTACACCCTACACGCTACACCCTACACTCTACACCCTACACGCTACACCCTACACTCAACACCCTACACCCTACACGAGCTACACGCTACACGATACACGCTACACTGTACACCCTACATGCTACACTACACTCTACACCCT